>NC_041015.1:16912274-17153582 GCF_004193775.1 Glycine soja
GGTGTCGGTCGGAAGACGCTAACATCTCCGGAAAGGGTGCAGGGGGCGACGTTAGTCACTGCTTGGTGTCGTGCTTTGATTCTTATGGATAGCAAATGAGACTTTTTCGTAGTGTCGGTTGGAAGACGCTGACATCTCCGGAAAGGGTGCAAGTGACGACGTTAGTCACTGTTTGCTATCATGCTTTGAGTCTTATGTATACCGAATGAGACTTTTTCGTAGTGTCAGTCGGAGGACGCTGACATCTCCGGAAAGGGTGCAGGTGACAAACTTAGTCACTGCTTTAATCGTGCTTTGAGTCTTATGGATATCAACTGAGACTTTTTCGTAGTGTCGGTCGGAAGACGTTGACATCTCTGGAAAGAATGCAGGTGACGACATTTGTCACTGTTTGCAATCGTGCTTTGTGTCTTACGGATAGCAAATACGACTTTTTCGTAGTGTCGGTCGAAAGACGCTCACATCTCCGGAAAGGGTGCAGGTGATGACGTTAGTCACTGCTTGCTATCGTGCTATGAGTCTTACGTATAGCAAATTAGTCTTTTTCATAGTCTCGGCCGAAAGACGATGACATCTTCGGGAAGGGTGCAGGTGGCGACGTTAGTCACTGCTTGCTATCGTGGTATGAGTCTTACGGATAGCGAATGAGACTTTTTCATAGTGTCAGTCGAAAGACGCTCACATCTCCGAAAAGGGTGCAGGTGACGACGTTAGTCACTACTTGCTATCGTGCTTTGCGTCTTATGGATACCAAATGAGACTTTTTCATAGTCTCGGCCGGAAGACGTGGACATCTCCGGAAAGGGTGCAGGTGACGACGTTAGTCACTGCTTGCAATCTTAAAGATAGAAAATGAGACTTTTTCGTAGTGTCGATCAAAAGACACTGACATCTCCGGATAGGGTGCAGGTGATGACGTTAGTCACTGCTTGTTATCGTGCTTTGAGTCTTATGGATAGCAAATTAGACTTTTTCATAGTCTCGGCCGGAAGACACGGACATCTCCGAGAACGGTGCAGGTGACGACCATAGCCATTGCATGCTATCGTGCTTTGAGTCTTACGGATAGCAAATGAGACTTTTTCATAGTGTTGGTCGGAAGACGCTGACATCTCCGGAAAGGGTGCGCGGGACGACGTTAGTCACTGGTTGCTATCATGCTTTGATTCTTACGGATAGCAAATGAGAATTTTTCATAGTTTCGGTCGGAAGACGCGGACATCTCCGGATAGGGTGCAGGTGACGACGTTAGTCACTGCTTGCAAACTTAAGGATAGAAAATGAGACTTTTTCGTAGTGTCGATCGAAAGACGTTGACATCTCCGGATAGGGTTCAAGTGACGATGTTAGTCACTACTTGCAGTCGTGCTTTAAGTCTTACGGATAGCAAATGCGACTTTTTCGTATTGTCAGTCGAAAGACGCTCACATCTCCGGAAAGGGTGCAGGTGATGACGTTAGTCACTGCTTGCTATCGTGCTTTGAGTCATATGGATAGCAAATAAGACTTTTTCATAGTCTCGGCCGGAAGACGCGGACATCTCCGACAACGGTGCAGGTGACGACCATAGCCACTACTTGCTATCGTCCTTTGAGTCTTACGGATAGCAAATGAGACTTTTTCATGGTGTCGGTCGGAAGACGCTGACATCTCCGGAAAGGGTGCAGGGGACGACATTAGTCACTGGTTGCTATTGTGCTTTGATTCTAACGGATAGCAAATGAGAATTTTTCGTAGTGTCGGTCGGAAGACCTCTGACATCTCCGGAAAGGGTGCAGGTGACGAAGTTAGTCACTGCTTGCTATCGTGCTTTGAGTCTTATGGATACCAAATGAGACTTTTCGTAGTGTCGGTCGGAAGACGCTGACATCACCGGAAAGGGTGCAGGTGACGACGTTAGTCACTGCTTGCTATCGTGCTTTGAGTCTTACGGATAGCAAATGAAACTTTTTCGTAGTGTCGGTCGGAAGATGCTGACATCTCCGAGAACGGTGCAGGTGACGACGATAGCCACTGCTCGCTATCGCGCTTTGAGTTCTACGGATTGCAAATGAGACTTTTTCGTAGTCTCGGCTGGAAGACGCTGCATCTCCGGAAAGGGTGCAGGTGACGATGTTAGTCACTGCTTGCTATCGTGCTATGAGTCTTACGTATAGCTAATGAGACTTTTTCATAGTCTCGGCCGAAAGACGCTGACATCTTCGGGAAGGGTGCAAGTGACGACGTTAGTCACTGCTTGCTATCGTGGTATGAGTCTTACGGATAGCAAATGAGACTTTTTCATAGTGTCGATCGAAAGACGCTCATATCTCCGAAAAGGGTGCAAGTGATGATATTAGTGTCGCAACCTACCCTTCGGCGGGAGGGCGACGCGAGACTCGCGGGATGCGTGTTCCATGAAAGGAATACGCGCGGAGTCGCCACCAACGTTTATTTGAGGAAAACGTCGGAAAAACCGGAAAAGACGCGATCTACGAACTTTTAAGTGAAAGGCTCGGGAGTTGTATTTACGCGCGGGGAAGGTATTAGCACCCCACACGTCCGTCCCAAGGGACGGCAGCCTTTAATCGAATGTGCAAACATGACTTTAATTTTTTATGTTCCCTTTTTATGTCTCTATATCCTTTATACCCTTTTTATATTTTTCTCTTTTTGTGGTCGACAAGGGTGTTTCCCTTTGCTCCTATGTATTCCTCATTTGGGATGAGAAAATCAGACCTACGTAGTTCTTTCGGAACAAAGTGTTTGGTTAAGTTGTTTTTGTCTTTTTTGCAAAATATGATTTTATTGAACAAAAGGTCATTTAAGGTGTTGGACCATTAAACGGTCTTTTGATTTTGAAAGGAGAGAAACGTTAAGGCGTTGGACCATTGACGATCTCTTGTTTTTGAAACGAGAGAAACGTTAAGGCATTGGACCATTACCGATCTCTTGGGGTGGTCGACAAAAGCGGGGCTTTTGCTCCTACGTATCCTCAATTGCGATGAGGAAATCAGACCTACGTAGTTCTTTCTTATCAAGTAATTCTTTTTTTTTTTACCTAAGAGGTGATCATTTTAAGGCGTTGGACCTTAAAAATGATCTATTTTACTTAGCAAGAAATTGAAATGACAAACTTCAAAAACCTATTTTTATGGACGAGCTTGACTAGGCGAGTTAATTTTAGCCTTAGTTTCACTTTAGTTATTAGTCAATTCGGTTTAAGAATGAGAAATCCCAAAGAGAAAACGTCCGATTGATTTTCCGCTTTATTTTACTAAAAATATGTTTTTTTTATTATTATATTATTTTTTACCTCTTTTTGATTTCCAACGTGGTTACGGCACGACCGAACGGTCGGAATTCATTTTAACCGAAGTTAACGGATAATACAATTCAAACGATCGGTGGAAATTTATTTTATTTTTAGTTTAAGCGAGAAATGACTTAAATAAAATGGCTTAAGCACGTCAAAAGGGGGTATAAAAAGTAAACGAAACGAGAATAAAAATACACGAAACACAATGTGGACCACCACGGGTACATAGAATGAATCGAAAAGCTTGGTTCGAGGTACTTACCCGTTGAAGATCGAAGAACGATGAAGAACGAATGAAGAACGTCGAAGAACGGTCGAAAACCTTCGCGAAATTCCTCACGGAAAACGTTACGGAAACGTTTCGGAAGCGCCTCGGCTTAGATTTTCTTCACGGAAACAATTTTTCCAAGCAAATTCGAAAGAGAGAGAAGTGCCTAAGGGGCTGAACCCTTTTCTTTCTCACTTCCTCCCCTATTTATAGCAAAATAGGGGAGATGCTTGCCGCCCAGCTCGCCCAGGCGAGCAAGATTGCTTCCTCCAGAAGCAACAGCCTTCTGGAGGAATATTCTGAAGGGCCCAAGTGGGCCTGGGTGCTATTTGCACCCCGATTTTTACTAAGTACACCCCCCTCTGCTTTTTTTTGTGATTCTTTTTTCGTAAAGTTACGGAAACTTACGAATTTCGTAACGATACTTGTTTTCCTTCCGTAATGTTACGGAACCCTGTGGATTACATAATCATTCCCTTTTTGACTTACGGAATGTTACGAAACCTCACTTAATTGTGCAACGATGCTTCCATTTGACTTCCGGTGTGTCACGGAACCTTACGGATTGTGCATCAATATTTTCTTTTGTTTTCCGGCATGTCCCGGAATTTCACAAATTGCCTAATGATGGGTGCCAAGCACCTTACAAGGACCAAATAAAAGTCGCATGTCATCAAGCAAAGGTCCCCAGACGAAATTAGGGTATGACAGTTGCCCCTCTTTACTTGTCTTTTATTGGAGATAAAAGGAAAGTAAAGATAAGACACTAATTTCGTTCCTCTCGGTTGACGAGAGTCGCGGGTGACCATAAAATCTCCACATGCAAATGACTTGTTGTTCCCGAGGGAACAAAAGGTGCAGAAGACGATGTCAGTCTCTGCATGCTATCAAGCGTTCTGTCTTACAGATAGCAAA
Source organism: Glycine soja (assembly GCF_004193775.1). NCBI lineage: Eukaryota > Viridiplantae > Streptophyta > Magnoliopsida > Fabales > Fabaceae > Glycine > Glycine soja. The sequence goes on from NC_041015.1 coordinate 16,916,756, forward strand.
AGAATGTTTATACGGATAACCACTCGGGTATTTCCGCCCGTCAGCGTGACTCAAAAGTCAGTATGACAGATCTTGTGAGTGCGGAAGATGATGTAAATCTCCGCGTGTCAACGGGCTTGTCGGCCGCGATTGGCGAAGGGTGCAGAATGACCAAATTTTGTCTCTGCGTGCCATCGGACACGACTGTGTCTGAATGGCAAAGGGGTGCGGAATGACCAAATTTTGTCTCCGCATGTCATCGGGCCCGCCGCCTCTGGATGACAAAAGGGTGCAGAATGACCAAATTTTGTCTCTGCGAGCCATCGGACACGACTGTGTCTGAATGGCAAAGGGGTGCGGAATGACCAAATTTTGTCTCCGCATGTCATCGGGCCCGCCGCCTCTGGATGACAAAAGGGTGCAGAATGACCAAATTTTGTCTCTGCGAGCCATCGGACACGACTGTGTCTGAATGGCAAAGGGGTGCGGAATGACCAAATTTTGTCTCCGCATGTCATCGGGCCCGCCGCCTCTGGATGACAAAAGGGTGCAGAATGACCAAATTTTGTCAGCGCATGTCATTGGGCCCGCCGCCTCTGGATGACAAAAAGGTGCATGTCACATGACCTCAGGGTCAGTATGACAAAGATTATGGGGCGGCCGACAAAAGCAAGGCTCTTGCTCCTACGTATCCTCCAATGAGGAACTCAGACCTACATAGTTCTTGATAACTTGTGAGACTTGAAAAAGTCTCCACCGGAAGATGTTGACATCTCCGGAAAGGGTGCAAATGACCACACTGGCCTTTGCTCATCAATCACACTTGGGGTCACTGAATGACGAGGTGCGGATAACCGTAAGGTGTCTCCGCGGGCTACCAGCTCTTGGGTCAGGGCAACAAAAGGTGGTGTGGGCGACAAAAGCGAGGCTCTTGCTCCTACGTATCCTCCAATGAGGAACTCAGACCTACGTAGTTCTGGATAACTTGTGAGACTTTAAAAAAGTCTCGGTGTTTTCTCCACTAAAATGCAAACATGCTTTAGCAAAGAGACAAATATTCCAACCGATTAGAGCAGCATATGCTTTTTTTTTTTTGAGTGAAAAACAATGCGTCTACCAGGGAAAGAGAGTCCGCTGATGGAATCCCCCATAACCATAAATGAGATTTTGGATGTTAGCATTTCGTTTCTAAATGACCATTTAGAGGAAACACTGGGTTCGACAAACATAGAAGAAATCCACTCAAGGTGTATCAATCTCGCACAGGTAAGTGTTTTATCCTAATTCCGAACCATAGATATGTCATGACTTAACCTTGCAAATTATTTCCTATCAAATCAAAAATTACATGCGTGATCATGGATCAATAGGGCTTCCCTTGGGAATGGGTTCTTTTGGTGGGTTTTTTCGGCTTTTGGTGTGTTTTGGCTTTTCCTTTTTGGTTTTGTTTTGCGCGGGGCGAACAAGTCACCGACGCACAGGATTTTGGTTGGTAATCAGAGGGAGAAGACCACTTTAGGTCATGGTTTCCTTTCCTTCTTTTTTGTTCATTTGGTGACAATTCTGTATATGTTCAGATATTGTCTGGTCCAAAGACCTTTCTGCATATTTCTTCTGTTTTCTTTCGATCCTTGATCAGGAGCTTTCTTCCTTTTTACTTTCTCCCATTCTTTGGTTGGGAATTTTCTTTCTTTTCTTTTTTCTTTCTCCCACTCTTTGATTGGGAATTTCCTTGCTTCCTTTTTTCCTTTGATTGGAAATTTTCCTTCTCTCCTTTTTTTGGCTTTCTCTTTGATTGGAAATTTTCCTTCTCTTTTCCTTTGATTGGAAATTTTCCTTCTCTTCTTTTTTGCTTCCGAGGGTAAGGATTAACATTCTCACCCTGGGTCAAGGTTTATGGTGAGTCAGGATTTTGGCTCAAGACTTGTAGAATGGCTAGGCATGATACATGTCAGGGTTTGGTTTGGTTCAAGGATAAAAAGGGATGCCCCACATTATTTCCATGACACAAATGCAAAAATGATGATTTGGAAATTTTATGCAAAACTGGTCATGCATGCACCTATGCGGACGCTCAAGTGTCAAATTTTTATGGTCATGTGATGCTAGGGCTCAGGATTCATTTCCTTTATTTTAAATCAACCCAATGTTTCCAAAATATGTTCTTTTATCAATTTGTGCATTCATCCGAGTCCATTTCGGGTACTCGGGAAAATTTCACAGCATTCACCCTTCAGGTGTACACACATTTTTTTTTTCAAAAACTAGCTATGATCAGCGAATTTTCTTTTCAAACAAGAGTTGGAAGTCATCTCTTTTCAAAAGCATGTTGGTTTTTCAGCTAGACAACTTATTTTTCTTTTTTTCTCTCTTTTTTTCTTCTTTTATTTGTTTATTTCTTTTTCTTGTTTGTTTTTTTTTTCCTCTTTTTTTTCATGAGGTATTTTGCTACCTAAACATGTGTATATTTTTGTGAGGTATTTTTGCTATATACATGCATATCCAAGGTATCTTGCTACCTAAACATACATATATATATTTTGTGAGGTATCTTTTTGCTACATACATGCATATCTAAGGTATCTTGCTACCTAAACATACATATATATATTTTGTGAAGTGTGTTTTTGTTTACATACATGCATATCTAAGGTATCTTTCTACCTAAACATACATATATATATTTTGTGAAGTATTTTTTTGTTACATACATGCATATCTAAGGTATCTTTCTACCTAAACATACATATATATATATTTTGTGAAGTGTTTTTTTGTTTACATACATGCATATCTAAGGTATTTTCACTACCTAAACATACATATATATATTTTGTGAGGTATGACTACCTTCCGAGCTTGCGCTTGTTTTATTTAAATTCCCAGGATCATGAGCAACTAGGTGCGTCCTACTATAAAAAGTGATCAAATAACAAGCATAGATTCAAAAGGTACTAGGTTGCCTCCTAGTAGCGCTTCTTTAACGTCTTGAGCTGGACGCCTAATGATTTGTCGGTCATGGACCTTGTACTTTGCTTACCTTTGGCTTTGGACTTGGTCGCCTATTGGTCGGCCATGTGTCGTAGGCAACGCTCTAACCTTTTTATGGATGAGCTGAGGTGAACTTTAGAGGTGGTGGCGGTGTGTCTATTGCCCGCTACCGGCCATCCCAATGCTGCTGTGGTGTTTCGCCCTGCGCCTGCCTGGAGACACAGTACTTCTTGATGAAAGATCGATTAGTAGGGGGCCTGATGCCCTTGCTGGAGGTGACAGGTACTCCGTAGAACTGACAGAGACCCGTAATTAGAGCTTGACAACTCCAAGACCCTGTTGGACTTCTTCGGGTCCACTGGGTGTCTTGCAGGCGCGATCCCTGCAAACAATAGATGAAATCAGAAATCAGTTGAGCGATGTGCATACTTACCTATGATGACGTGACCTTGCCGGGGGGGTACGGGCACCCTGTAGGACTGATAGAGGCCCGTAACCAGAGCTGGAAACCCCAGGGCCCTGTTGGACTTTTCCGGGTCCACTGGGTGTCTTTGTGGGTGCAATCCCTGCAAACAATAGATGGTATCAGAAATCAGTTAAACCATATGCATACTTACCCATGTCGGGATGACACAGACCAACTGATACTTTTGCAGGGGGAGATTGGCATTGCGGTTGCTGGGCAGAATGTTGCTAAGTAGCAATGTCATCTATATCTGTGTAAGAGTGGTCATATTGGTGCGCATGATCCGCACTCGTCTCTTTGCAGCGGCACGGGTGAAATCTTGCCCCGGTATGCATAGTAGTTGTGTGATAGCCTCCCTCTCTGGTTGTGCTCGCACAGTTGGCCCTCCTCCAATATCAGGGGGTGGCCCAGGAACCGTTAAAAGGAAACTACTGGTCCCTTAACCGGGAGTGCAAGTCTCGGTTAAGCATTTAAGGACAGAGGACCTTAAATTCTCTTAAGGTGCAGATGTGGAGCACACTGAAAATGAGGACACGTAGCCCTCTAAAGGTGAGGGCGTGCAGCCCTCTCAAGGCGAGGATGTGTAGTCCTCTGGAGGTGAGGGTGTGCAGCCCTCTGTTGGCGAGGACGTGTAGTCCTCTCAAGGTGAGGGCGTGCAGCCCTCTGTTGGTGAGGACGTGTAGTCCTCTAAAGGTGAAGGCGTGCAGCCCTCTGTTGGCGAGGACGTGTAGTCCTCTCAAGGTGAGGGCGTGTAGCCCTACGAAGGTGAGGACATGCAGTCCTCTGATGGTGAGGGCGTGCAGCCCTCTGTTGGCAAGGACGTGTAGTCCTCTAAAGGTGAGGGCGTGTAGCCCTACGAAGGTGAGGACATGCAGTCCTCTGATGGTGAGGGCGTGTAGCCCTACGAAGGTGAGGACATGCAGTCCTCTGATGGCGAGGGCATGTAACCCTACGAAGGTGAGGACATGTAGTAAATGCAGGCTTTGTATGCAATAATGCAATGCTATGGGAAATTGTACAATGTTCATGACATTCTTTCCCTATTTTTTGATTTTGATTTTGATTTGATTTTTTTTGGAAAACACAAATTGACTGTCCTTTTGAAAGAGGTGATAGTCCATGCAACCTTATCCTATCTTTTGCAAATCTCTCCGAGAACTCCCTCAGAGTGTGTGTTCTGTTTGATTTAGTCATTTGACCATTTTGGAGTGACTGCAATGGAGTCGTTTGATGTTTAATCAATCCATTGAAATCCTAGGGTTTATCCCCCTTATTTTTGTTGAAAACATCGATGGGTGAGAACTTTTGATCGGCCCCTATGTTCACTTGAGGCTCATGCACGGTGCCCCTCATTGCCCCAGTGTAAGGCTTTGAGGTACCAATCGTTGTCTTTCATCATGACCTTGTAGGAGGGAACCTATTGGGGGAGAACTTCTAATCTGCCCCTAGGTTCACTTGAGGCTCATGCACGATGCCCCTCATTGCCCCAGTGTAGGGCTATGAGGTAACCATCATTGTCTTGTTTTCACAACCTTGTAGCAAGGGAGAATGAAAGAAGCAATTGATTTTTGCAAAAAGAATTTTCCAAGGACGAGAAATAGTTGAAGGATTTTTTTTCAGTTGATGGATTAAGTCAAATGACTCCTATGTAGAAGCAAGATATTTTGATGTTTTGATGATGCCGAAGGATCAAGTGCTTCTAAGTTTTATTCGAGACAAGAAATCAAGATATATGATCAAGTTGATCTCTAGAATCTTAGGAAGAAGTTTCCAAATTGAAAACAAAAGGTTTGACCAAAGAATTCTATCATTTCAAATTGAGATTTGCTCTCTGGTAATCGATTACCAGCAGTTGAAAATGTTTTAATTCAAATTTTTAAAACCTGTAATCGTTTACACAAGTCTTGTAATCGATTACTAGAGGGGATTTTCGGAAAATAATTTCTAAGAGTCGCATCTATTCAAATGGTTTATGAATGGGCATCAAAGGTGGCTTGGAAGCACGAATTTAAAGAGAGTTTTCATTGCCCACAAAGTTTATCCTCTCAAAAGATTAAGAGTTTTTCTGAACTGAACTGTCTTATCCTGTCAAAAAGATTCCTTGGTCAACCACTTGCATATTCAATAAGGAATTTTGATTGGTCTTCATTGTACAATCTATCCCTTTTAAGAGAGATTTCTTCTTCTCTTCTTCTTACTTCTGAAAAGGGATTAAGAGACTGAGAGTCTCTTATTGTAGAGGATTCTTGAACACAAGGGAAGGGTTGTCCCTGTGTGGTTCAGACTTTGTAAAAGGAGTTTTACAAAGAGAGTGGAAAATCTCAAATGGGTTTCTTGAGGACTGGACGTAGGCGCGGGAAGTGGCCGAACCAGTATAAATCAAGTTTGCATTCCTCTCTTCCTTTAAACTTCTTTTATTGCTATTTATCTTTTGCTTTAAAGAAGTTTATTTTGATTTGTCTTTTGAGTAATTCATGTTAAGGGTGCATTGTTAATCCAAAAAGAAAGAGTGATAGTCCAATTGGGGAATAGTCTTTGTATCTTAATTCAACCCCTTTTTTTCTTAAGGTAACTGAGGCCATTTATCCAACATCCTATTCTTGATAACTCACTTCTCTCTAAAAAGACAAACTTTCCGGAATGATATAATGAGGTCACATGAATGTCTTGAAAACACAGTCAATCAAATGCTTTTTTTTTTCTTTTTGAACTCCCTTTTTTATTTTTAATTTGAAACTTATTTGTTTTGAGCTTTATTTGTTGTTTTACGGCAGCCCCGCCAACGTGCAAGACGAGTAACCTCTGATTGAATGGTCACAGGTCGCTTGAGCAAATAGACCAATGGCTTGCACCCAATTCCGGTGAAAGTTGAAAATCCTGGTGAGTCATTAGAGACATCTAACAACAGCTTTCAAAATTGCCCCATGTGAGGCATCTCTTGTCAATGTCAGGATTTACACACGATTCTCCTCAAATTTCAGCCAGCATCAATTAGACCTCGCACCTTACACTTCATGGTCATACAGTGCTCAATGAAATGCCCCAGGGCTCCTCCACGATATGCACATGTTGCGTTCGAGTCGTATTCTCGGAGAAATGGAGGTTGATGAACCTTGACTAGGGTTATGGCTACCATTGAATTGTCGAGTGGATATGGGATCAAGTTTAGCATATGACAACGGAATTTGGGGTGAACCCTACAGGCTTTTTGCTGCAAAATTCCTTTTTGTTGGTGTTTTTTTGGTTTGTGCTAAAGGTGGTCTTCGTCATTGGAAGTGCGGTAGACAGACTTTGCGGTTGATTTAGGGATGGCCTTTGTGGATAACTGGGTGGTGGGTAAGGAGGAGGTTTGTTATTGGCTGAGTAATGACATTGTTGGGTTGGTGGGAAACTTGGCCGTATAGGAATGGCAGTCACAACATGGGTTTCTCCCTCTTTCTCACCCTCTTCATTTGCCCCAGTTTTCTCAGTCGTCCTAGTAGGATGATCAAATTTGCCTCTTTTCGGACCCACATTGATCCTTTCACTGGCGAAGACCAAATCTGCAAAGCTTGGAGGGTGCATAGCCCACCATCTTTTCATAGTAGAGTACCGATAATGTGTCTACCATCACGATTATCGTCTCCCTTTTTGCACATGTTTTGTAGTTGCATCCTATCCGGAACCATATCAGAATAGTACTGATACTGCCTAACGAAGGCAACCATTAGGTCCTTCCACGTATGGACTCGGGAAGGTTCCAAGTTAGTGTACCAGGTAACAGCTACCCCAGTAAGACTTTCTTGGGAGAAATGTATTAGCAGTTCCTCATCTTTGCGTATGCCCTTATCTTCCGACAATACATCTTTAGATGGTTCTATGGAACAAGTAGTCCCCTTGTACTTGTCAAAGTACAACACCTTGAACTTGGGAGGGGTGATGATATTGGGTACTAGGAACAACTCTTCTAGGTTAGCAAAGGCATAATCTTCACCTCCTTCAATGGCCCTGAGCCTTTCCTTTAGATGATCCACCTTTCCCTTTTCAGCCATAGCAGGAGGGGCTTTTCCCACCGCAAAATGCAAGGGTTATGGTTGTGGGCGAAACTGAGGGCCCTCCAAAGTGTTTGGCATGGGTATACCACCAAATGCTTGCCTTTCAGTGGTATATCCGAGGCAAGGCTCGAAGTCGGCTAGATTGTGGTGGGGCATTCCATGTGTCTCCTCCATGGGTCGAGAGACATGTGCATGATCAGATTGAGGTTGTTGGCTCTTAATGAGTATGAGAGTGGAGTTATTGAGATTTTCATTGAGAATGTACGCCACATTGGGTGGTGTATAGTTTGGGAGGCAAGCCATATGATGGGAAGGCGTGCTTGTTTTGAATTTGCACGTCATGGGGTCGTCCGTACTTCCCAAATCTTTGCCTATCATATTTGAGGTTGGATGATTCATTTGGTTGATGCCGGATGGGGACGTCGGGTTCACCTTAGCAACAACGTTGGTAGCGGCAACTGCAACCATATCGACTTCCCTTATCTTTTTCATGCTCATCATGGCCTCCATCATTGTGGCCATTTGCTCTTTCATGGCCTCCATGTCGGCCTTCATCTTCTCTTGCACCTCCTCTGCTTCACCCATTACTCTAGCTCTAGCACGAGTTCGGTAAGGGTGCCGTAAAGCGTGTCCTTTTCTTTTTGATAACAATGATTAAGTTCATTTTATTTTATTTTTCAAGGAAAGAATGCAATGAGCAATGCAACCAATGAAAAGCATAGATGTATGCGAATGATGTACAGTTTGAAGTATTGCGAATTTTTACGCAGGATATGAGGTTGAATCAATTTAGATTTTCAACATGGTCCATGACATCTTTGTCAAGGTGAAACTGGAAGTAACAAGGACATCAACAATCCTAAATATGTTTGGCAGTAGACGAAGCAGTGATGTGACTCGATTCATCTTTTGCCCCAATTTTGCAAGACGGTTACTTCCATATTTCAACTTGACTTGATGAACCTTTTTGTAAAAGCATGAGCTTGGTTCAACCCTATAATCCAAGGAATGGCAATTCTGATCGCCAATACTTCAACAACATCTCATAGGGATGAATGACTCGGGCATACTTTAAGCTATGCATGAAAAATGTAATTATGAAATTGAGATTCCCGAAGAAACATCCTTCTTAGTTAACCATGCATTAGGTACCATGTTCAATTATTTTGTTTTGTTGTTGTGTTTTTTTTTTTTTTTAGAAATGGGTTTATGATCCCAACATGGTTGGCTCATGGTACCGAATATATGCAACCAAGAATGCATCATGAATTTTCATGCTTCCTTTTTTGTTTTTGTTTTGTAGAGGAAAATGCATGGATCACGCATGAGCAAACATGAAAACAAAAGGTATGCAGTTTGTAGAACAAAAAGTATGTTGAACGCATATGCATGATGATGCAATGACTCATGCAAAATGTGATGCTGGAATATGATAACGGACAAATGCAGGAACGATATGTTCATTATGATGCCATGAAGAGATGCTTATGTCATGCATGATATGCATGCGTGCTAGAGATAAAATGTGGGAGTGATTTGATTCGCACTGATCTTTGGAGTAAAAAAAACGCGGGATACACTCATTTTATTCAGAAAGTTATAACTAGTCAAGATTTGAGCGACAATACAAACTTCCTAGCGTTTTCTAATCATATGGTCCCTTAAGTCTATCATATGCTGACAATAGCTGAGAAGTCCGTGGATCTCCTCGGGGGCGGAGTAGGTGTCCGCCACTGCTTTGGCCTTGGCTAGCAATCGGGAAAGTTCTTGGTTTCCGTTCAAAGTAAGAGCAAATCGGTCCATCCACATTGTCGCCTCTTGGTGCAATGAATCAATTACCCTTTCCCTTGCTTCCCTTTCTGCTGATATCTTAGCGTACTCATCCTCTAGCCTTTGCTCGTGAGTCGCCGCTAGATTTAGCTTCTCTTTGCACTCATCGATGATGGCCCACATATTCCCTTCAGTCTCACTTTAACTGTTGGGACAAATTTCTTTTCGACCTAAGGCAAGCCTTTAGCTCGTCCTTCAAGATCATGCCTTTGACCCGTGATGATTCCTTTCACCTCTTTGGAGCTTGAGCTCACTATTGCTGCCCTATAAAGCCCCTCAAAACTTTGTTTTGGTCATGTTCTTCCTTTCGGGCCTTCATGGTTTCTCATTCCAAGGCTTCAGCGGTGGCCATATTGACGTCCCTTAGTTCATCATACTCTCTTCAGACTTTGATGGCTATGGACTTGAACTTCTCTTTGACTACCCGGGCTCTTTCAAGCTCTGCCTTTAGGGCTTGTACCTCATCACTTTCTTCCGAAGCTTTAACCTCATCGTCTCTCACAGTCTTTAGATTTGGGAGCCAATCCAATCCTTGTGTCCGGACTCTCAGCCACTTATGATAGCCGCCGATGATCCCATTACTGCTTCGCCTAAGCTCTCTGTCCTTTCTTCACACCGCATCACATGCCTTGTGAACTCCTTGGAGTACCCTTGCATTGGGGTCACTGAAACCCCGTGTAATGAAAGGCGTGATGCTTTCGTCTAATGGCGCTCCTCTCATGGGGTAGCCAAGTTGTCTTATGGCGAGGACGGGATTATAATTAATACAACCCCTTGTTCCATCACGGGAACATTTGGACATCCTTCGTATGAAGATAGAATCCTAATTCTTCCTTCCTTCTTGGAGAAAAAGGTGTGAAACCAGCCACACATAGAGAGCTAGTGCACAACAAACAATTCTTGCGCCACTCTTTTCACCTCCCCGGTCGAACGTGTCATACATGGCCAAAATGGCGACGACCGGGCTTTCCTTGCCATGATGAAAGGCGAGGAAAGCGTCAATCATTGCTAGGTCCACTAACCCTTCCATATTCGGAAAGAGGACAACTCCAAAGATCAAAAGCGCCAAGATGTCAATAAAAGAAAGCCCATTTGCCTTGATTTTCCAAGGCCTTTGCCCTTTCCTCCAAATACTTCCTTGGTACTCCGACTACCCCATTCCTGTTTTGCTTTACCCGGTCCAACTCTTGTGCTGAGATTTTCACTACCTTGGCAACTCTTGTCGTGGAAGGATAGAACCTAGAGAAAAGATATGGCTTCCTTCCTCCCAGTGGGCATCCCAGGATTTCTTCAAACTCTTTCACAGTCGGCACTAGCTGGAAGTCCTCAAATGTGAAGCACCTTAGGGGCTGGTCATAATACTGGGAAAGGGATGCAATTGGTTCCATGGAGACTTCTACCATAGCTAGGTCCCAAATCTTACCGTAGGCTTTGCAGAAGGCTTGCCGTTGAAGTTGACCCATTAATTGCCCCAACTCTCGTAAACTAGTGACCTCTAAGCTCTTGATTTTGACTTGATAAAACCTCTTTTTAAGCGAAGGCTTTTGACTCGATCCCATGTTTTACTAAAGTGAAATAAAATCTAGTGCGAATCAAAACTCTGACATCTATCATGGGTGGAATGGATGAATGCATGAAGAAATGCATATGACACAGATGCAATTTACGAATACGGGAGCCCGAGAAATTGTTTCCTTCTTAGATACAACGTTTGGGCAGCATGGCACCCAACGTATGTTTTTAATAAGGCGACACGGACCCTCCGTCGGTTTGCTAAAGTGAGGGGATCAAAGACGAAACCCACGCATGATGCATATGCGAAAGGCACAACACGGGGATGTACATAGTAGGACAATATTCACAAAGAAATATAAGCAAAAGGGTATATGATATTTATGCATGGTAGTGTGAAAAATGGCACGCAGCGTGTTTGCTCCGTGCCCCTATTTAAGGGACCTATAAGGGAGAGAGCTAACTAGGCTTTTAGTGATAACCCCCAAGGTAGTCATATCTCTCTTGATGGTTTCTAGAGGTATCATCCCCTTTGAAGAACATACTGCAGCAGTAGGGACTACTAGCAACAATATGTTTTCAAAGAGAAAAACTCTAGATGAGGGTTCACTGTAATCAAGCAAGTCGAAGACCTAGCATGATCACGGATTCACCTCCACTCCCTATGTTCCCATGAACCCGGGTATAGGGCCCTTTTTCAACTCACCGTGTGTGCAAATAGTGTTAGTGTTTGTGTGCATTAAATGAATAAATATTTACCTCATGCATACAAAAATGCACTAAAAGCATCAAAGAGTTATATATACAAGAACATAATAAAGGGAAACCAAAAAAGGAGTAAGTCATGGCAAAACTTTGCACAAGATTAAATGGCCTAACTCTCTAAAAACAGTCCCCAGTGGAGTCGCCAACTGTCGCAACCTACCCTTCGGCGGGAGGGCGACGCGAGACTCGCGGGATGCGTGTTCCACGAAAGGAATACGCGCGGAGTCGCCACCAACGTTTATTTGAGGAAAACGTCGGAAAAACCGGAAAAGACGCGATCTACGAACTTTTAAGTGAAAGGCTCGGGAGTTGTATTTACGCGCGGGGAAGGTATTAGCACCCCACACGTCCGTCCCAAGGGACGGCAGCCTTTAATCGAATGTGCAAACATGACTTTAATTTTTTATGTTCCCTTTTTATGTCTCTATATCCTTTATACCCTTTTTATATTTTTCTCTTTTTGTGGTCGACAAGGGTGTTTCCCTTTGCTCCTACGTATTCCTCATTTGGGATGAGAAAATCAGACCTACGTAGTTCTTTCGAAACAAAGTGTTTGGTTAAGTTGTTTTTGTCTTTTTTGCAAAATATGTTTTTATTGAACAAAAGGTCATTTAAGGTGTTGGACCATTAAACGGTCTTTTGATTTTGAAAGGAGAGAAACGTTAAGGCGTTGGACCATTAACGATCTCTTGTTTTTGAAAGGAGAGAAACGTTAAGGCATTGGACCATTAACGATCTCTTGGGGTGGTCGACAAAAGCGGGGCTTTTGCTCCTACGTATCCTCAATTGCGATGAGGAAATCAGACCTACGTAGTTCTTTCTTATCAAGTAATTCTTTTTTTTTTACCTAAGAGGTGATCATTTTAAGGCGTTGGACCTTAAAAATGATCTATTTCACTTAGCAAGAAATTGAAATGACAAACTTCAAAAACCTATTTTTATGGACGAGCTTGACTAGGCGAGTTAATTTTAGCCTTAGTTTCACTTTAGTTATTAGTCAATTCGGTTTAAGAATGAGAAATCCCAAAGAGAAAACGTCCGATTGATTTTCCGCTTTATTTTACTAAAAAGATGTTTTTTTTATTATTATATTATTTTTTACCTCTTTTTGATTTCCAACGTGGTTACGGCACGACCGAACGGTCGGAATTCATTTTAACCGAAGTTAACGGATAATACAATTCAAACGATCGGTGGAAATTTATTTTATTTTTAGTTTAAGCGAGAAATGACTTAAATAAAATGGCTTAAGCACGTCAAAAGGGGGTATAAAAAGTAAACGAAACGAGAATAAAAATACACGAAACACAATGTGGACCACCACGGGTACATAGAATGAATCGAAAAGCTTGGTTCGAGGTACTTACCCGTTGAAGATCGAAGAACGATGAAGAACGAATGAAGAACGTCGAAGAACGGTCGAAAACCTTCGCGAAATTCCTCACGGAAAACGTTACGGAAACGTTTCGGAAGCGCCTCGGCTTAGATTTTCTTCACGGAAACAATTTTTCCAAGCAAATTCGAAAGAGAGAGAAGTGCCTAAGGGGCTCAACCCTTTTCTTTCTCACATCCTCCCCTATTTATAGCAAAATAGGGGAGATGCTTGCCGCCCAGCTCGCCCAGGCGAGCAGGATTGCTTCCTCCAGAAGCAACAGCCTTCTGGAGGAATATTCTGGAGGGCCCAAGTGGGCCTGGGTGCTATTTGCACCCCCATTTTTACTAAGTACACCCCCCTCTGTTTTTTTTTGTGATTCTTTTTTCGTAAAGTTACGGAAACTTACGAATTTCGTAACGATACTTGTTTTCCTTCCGTAATGTTACGGAACCCTGTGGATTACATAATCATTCCCTTTTTGACTTACGGAATGTTACGGAACCTCACTTAATTGTGCAACGATGCTTCCATTTGACTTCCGGTGTGTCACGGAACCTTACGGATTGTGCATCAATATTTTCTTTTGTTTTCCGGCATGTCCCGGAATTTCACAAATTGCCTAATGATGGGTGCCAAGCACCTTACAAGGACCAAATAAAAGTCGCATGTCATCAAGCAAAGGTCCCCGGACGAAATTAGGGTATGACAATTAGTCACTGCTTGCTATCGTGCTTTGAATCTTATGGATAGCAAATAAGACTTTTTCATAGTCTCGGCCAGAAGACGCGGACATCTCCGAGAATGGTGCAGGTGACGACCATAGGCACTGCTTGCTATCGTGCTTTGAGTCTTACGGATAGCAAATGAGACTTTTTCATAGTGTCGATCAGAACACGCTAACATCTCCGGAAAGGGTGCAGGGGACGACGTTAGTCACTGGTTGCTATCGTGCTTTGATTCTTACGGATAGCAAATGTGAATTTTTCCTAGTGTCGGTCGGAAGACGCTAACATCTCCGGATAGGGTGCAGGTGACGACGTTAGTCACTGCTTGCAATCTTAAGGATAGAAAATGATAATTTTTCGTAGTGTCGATCGAAAGACACTGACATCTCCGGATAGGGTGCAGGTGATGACGTTAGTCACTGCTTGCAATCGTGCTTTGAGTCTTATGGATAGCAAATAAGACTTTTTCATAGTCTCGGCCGGAAGACGCGGACATCTCCGAGAATGGTGCAGGTGACGTCCATAGCCACCACTTGCTATCGTGCTTTGCGTCTTATGGATAGCAAATGAGACTTTTTCACAGTGTCAGTCGAAAGACACTCACATCTCCGAAAAGGGTGCAGGTGATGACGTTAGTCACTGCTTGCTATCGTGCTTTGAGTCTTATGGATAGCAAATAAGACTTTTTCATAGTCTCGGCCGGAAGACACGGACATCTCCGAGAGCGGTGCTGGTGACGTCCATAGCCACTGCTTGCTATCGTGCTTTGAGTCTTACGGATAGCAAATGAGACTTTTTCACAGTGTCGGTCAGAAGACGCTGACATCTCTGGAAAGGGTGCAGGGGACGACGTTAGTCACAGGTTGCTATCGTCCTTTGATTCTTATGGATAGCAAATGAGAATTTTTTGTAGTGTCGGTCGGAAGACGCTGACATCTCCGGAAATGGTGCAGGTGACGATGTTAGTTACTGCTTGCTATCGTGCTTTGAGTCTTATGGATACCAAATGAGACTTTTTCGTAGTGTCGGTCGGAAGACGCTAACATCTCCGGAAAGGGTGCAGGTGACGACGTTAGTCACTGCTTGCTATCGTGCTTTGAGTCTTACGGATAGCAAATGAGACTTTTTCGTAGTGTCGGCCGGAAGACGCTAACATCTCCGAGAATGGTGCAGGTGACGACGATAGCCACTACTCGCTATCGTGCTTTGATTCTTATGGATAGCAAATGAGGCTTTTTCGTAGTCTCGGCCGGAAGACGCTGACATCTCTAGGAAGGGTGCAGGTGACGACGTTAATCACTACTTGCCATCGTGTTTGAGTCTTACGGATAGCAAATGAGTGTGTGCGGGTTACCGTCAGGTGTCTCCGCATGCCACCGGACTCTTGGGTCATGGTAAGAAAAGGTGGGGTGGTCGACAAAAGCAGCGCTTTTGCTCCTACGTATCCTCAATCTGTGATGAGGAATTCAGACCTACGTAGTTCTTGATTTTGTGATGTGTGAGACTAAAATAGTCTTGCTGTTCTTTTGCTAACATGCGAACATGCTTTAGTAAAGAAACAAAACCTCCAACAGATCAGAGCAACATATAATTTTCGTGAAAAACTATGTGTCTATCGGGGAAGGAGAGTATGCTAATGAAATTTTCTCGTAACCATAAATAAGATTTTGGATGTTAGAGTTTCATTTCTAAATGACCATTTAGAGGAAACACTGGGTCCAACAAAAATAGAAGAAAATCACTCAATGTGTATCAATCTCACATAGGTAAGTGTTTTATCCTAATTCTGAACCATAGATATGTCATGACTTGATTTTGCGAATCATTTCCTATCAAATCAAAGATTACATGCGTGATCATGGATCAATAGAACTTTTTCGGGAATGGTGTTTTTTGGTTGGAAATTTGGCTTTGAGTGTTTTGGCCTTTTCCTTTTCTGTTTTTTTTAGTGCGAGGCGAAAAAGTCACCGACGCACAGGATTTTGGTTGGCAATCAAAGGGAGAGGACCACTTCAAGTCATGATTACCTTTCTTTTCTAATTTTCTTGTGACAATTTTGTATTGTTCAGATATTGTCTGGTCCAAAGAC
This sequence comes from Glycine soja, assembly GCF_004193775.1. Lineage (NCBI taxonomy): Eukaryota > Viridiplantae > Streptophyta > Magnoliopsida > Fabales > Fabaceae > Glycine > Glycine soja. The sequence continues at coordinate 16,932,522 of NC_041015.1, forward strand.
CTTTCGGTATATTTCTTTTGTTTTCTTTCGATCTTTGATCGGGAATTTTCTTTCTTTTTTGCTTTCTCCCAATCTTTGATCAGGAATTTTCTTCTTTTGCTTTCTTCTGATCTTTGATCGGAAACTTTTTTTTTTTCTTGTGAGGGCAAGGATGGGCATTCTCACCCTGGGTCAAGGTTTACGGTGAGTTGGGATTTTGGCTCAAGGCTTGTAGGACGGCTGGACATGATATATGTCAGGGTGTTGGTTTGGCCAGCGGTTCAGGGATAAAGGAATGTCTCACATTATTTCCATGACACACATGCAACAATGATGATTTGGAAATTTTATGCAAAACTGGTCATGCATGCACCCATGTGGACACTCAAGCATCAAGTTTTTATGGTCATGTAACACTAGGGCTCAAGATTCATTTTCCCTATTTAAGTCAACCCAGTGTTTCCAAAACATGTTCTTTTATCAATTCATGCATTCACCCTTCAGGTGCATACACATTTTTTTTCAAAAACTGGTGTTATGATCGGTGAATCTTTTTCAAAGAAAAGCTGGAAGTTATTTCTTTCAAAAGTGTGCTGGCTTTTCAGCCGAAAGATATATTTTTTGTTCTTGTTTGCTTTTGTTTTTTTTTTTCATGAGGTATTTTGCTACCTAAACATGTGTATATTTATTTGAGGTATTTTTGCTATATACATGTGTATCCAAGGTATCTTGCTACCTAAACATACATATATATGTTTTGTGAGGTATTTTTGCTATATACATGCATATCCAAGGTATCTTACTACTTAAACATACACACACACACACACACACACACACACACACACACACACACACACACACATATATATTTTGAGGTATTTTTTTTGCCACCTAAATTACATACATGCATATCCAAGGTATTTTCGCTACTTAAACACACATACATATATTTTGTGAGGTATGACTACCTTCCAAGCTTGTGCTTGTTTTTTTTAAATTCCTAGGATCATGATCAACTAGGTGTGTCCTACTATGACTTGAGAAACAAAGGTGATCAAATAACAACCAGAGATTTGAAAGGTACTAGGTTGCCTCTTAGTAGCGCTTCTTTAATGTCTGGAGCTGGACGCGTGATGACTTGTTGGTCACGGACCTAGTACTTTTGCTTACCTTTGGCTTCGGACTCGGTTGCCTGCTGGTCGGCCACAGGTCATAGGCAAAGCTCCAGCCTTTGTAGATGAGCTGAGGGATTCTGGAGGTGGCGGCGGTGCGTCTATTGCCCACTGCCGGCCATCCCCGGGCTGCTGGGGTGTCTCGCCCTGCGCCTGCCTGGGGGACGCGGTACTTCTTGATGAAAGCCTGGTTAATAGGGGGTCTAATGACCTTGTTGGGGGTGACGGGCACTCCGTAGAACTGACAAAGGCCCGTAATCAGAGCTGGAAACCCCAAGAACCTGTTGGACTTCTCCGGGTCCACTGGGTGTCTTGCAGGTGCGATCCCTGCAACCAATAGATGACATCAGAAATCAGTTGAGAGAAGTGCATACTTACCTATGTCACGATGGCATGACCTTGCTGGGAGGGACGGGCACCCTGTAGGACTGACAGAGACTTGTAACCAGAGCTGGAAACCCCAGGGCCTTGTTGGGCTCCTCCGGGTCCACTGGGTGTCTTATGGGTGCGATCCCTGCAAATAGTGGATGGCATCAGAAATCAGTTGAGCCATGTGCATACTTACCTATGTCATGACGGCACAGACCAACTGACACTTCCGCAGGGGGAGATCCACATTGTGGTCACTGGGCAGAATGTTGCTATATAGCAACGTCATCCATATCTGAGTAAGAGTGGTCATGTTGGTGCGCATGATCCGCACTCGTCTCTTTATAGAGGCACGGGTGAAATCTTTCCCTAGTATGCATAGTGGCTGCACGATAGCCTCCCTCTGGTTGTGCTCGCACAGTTGGCCCTCCTCCGAGATCAGGGGGGTGACCAAGGGACTGATAAAGGGAAACTACTGGCCCCTCACCCGGGAGCGCAAGTCTCGGTTAAGCATTAAGGGCAGAGGACCTTAAGTCCTCTGAAGGCGCATATGTGGAGCCCTCTAAAAGCGAGGATGTGTAGTCCTCTAAAGGCAAGGGCGTGCAGCCCTCTGAAGGCGAGGACATGTAGTCCTCTGAAGGCGAGGACGTGCAGTCCTCTGAAGGCGAGGACGTGTAGTCCTCTGAAGGCAAGGACGTGCAGTCCTCTGAAGGCAAGGACGTGAAGTCCTTTCAAGGTGAGGGCGTGTAGCCCTCTGAAGGCAAGGACGTGTAGTCCTCTGAAGGTGAGGATGTGTAGTCCTCTGAAGGCGAGGGCGTGTAGCCCTTTGAAGGCAAGGACGTGTAGTCCTCTGAAGGCGAGGACATGTAGTCCTCTGAAGGCGAGGGTGTGTAGCCCTCTGAAGGTGAGGACGTGTAGTCCTCTGAAGGCGAGGGTGTGTAGCCCTCTGAAGGTGAGGACGTGTAGTCCTCTAAAGGTGAGGACGTGTAGTCCTCTGAAGGTGAGGACGTGTATTCCTCAAGGCGAGGACGTGTAGTCCTCTGAAGGTGAGGGTGTGTAGCCCTCTGAAGGTGAGGACGTGTAGTCCTCAAGGCGAGGACGTGTAGTCCTCTGAAGGCGAGGGCGTGCAGCCCTCTGAAGGCGAGGACGTGTAGTCCTCTGAAGGCGAGGGCGTGTAGCCCTCTGAAGGCGAGGATGTGTAGTCCTCTAAAGGCGAGGGCATGTAGCCCTCTAAAGGCGAGGGCGTGTAGCCCTCTGAAGGTGAGGACGTGTAGTCCTTAAGGGTCCACCCTTATGAGAAAGCAAGAGATTGACTCATTAAGAAGGCCGGTCATTCCAAATTCAAAAGGATTGGATAGTAGATGTAGGAAATCTATGTAGTTAACATGATTTTTAGGGATCCAGATGCATGTAACCTTTGTCTTGAAATGCGGTAAATGCGAACTTCGTATGCAACAATGCAATGTAATGGAAAGTTGTACAATGTTCATGACATTCTTTCCCTATTTTGTGATTTTTATTTTGATTTGATTTTTTCGGAAAACACAGATTGACTGTCCTTTTGAAAGAGGTGATAATTCATGCAACCTCATCCTATCTTTTGCAAATCTCTCCGAGAACTCCCTCAGAGTGTATGTTCTGTTTGATTTAAACACTTGACCATTTTGGAGTGATGACAATGGAGCCGTTTGACGTTTAATCAATCCATTGAAATCCTAGGGTTTGTCCCCCCTTTTTTGTTTAAAAACATCGATGGGTGAGAACTTTTGATCTGCCCTTAGGTTCGCTTGAGGCTCATGCACGTTGCCCCTCATTGCCCCAGTGTAGGGCTTTGAGGTACCAATCGTTGTCTTTCGTCATGACCTTGTAGCAGGGAACCTATTGGGGTGCAAACTTCTAATCTGCCCCTAGGTTCGCTTGAGGTTTATGCATGGTGCCTTCCATTGCCCCAGTGCAGGGTTCTGAGGTATCCATCGTCGTTTTGTTTTCATAACCTTGTAGCAAGGAAGAATGAAAGAAGCGGTTGATTCTTGCAAAAAGAATTTTTCAAGGACGAGAAATAGTTGAAGGATTTTTTCAATTGACGGGTTAAGTCAAATGACTCCTATTCTTGATAACTCACTTGTCTCTGAAAAAAGACAAACTTTCTGAAATGATAAAATGAGGTCACATGAACGCCTAAATTTTTACTTGAAAACACAGCCAATTAAATGCTTTTTTCCTTTTTCTTATTCTAAAACTTATTGTTTTGAACTTTACTCATCATTTTACGACACCCTCACCAAATGTGTAGCACGAGTAATTTCTGATTGAACGGTCTTGGAAGTCCAAACTCAGGAGCGCAGGTCGCTTGAGCAAACAAACCAATGGCTTGCACCCACATTCCAGTGGAAGCAAAGATGTAATTATGAGAGGATGAGGCACAAAGATGTCAAATTTATCCATTTTATTTAGCATTGTAATTGTTGTTTACAATAATGGCATAAACTTGAAAATCCTGATGAGTCATTAGAGACATCTAACAATAGCTTTCAAAATTGCCCCATGTGTGGTGTTGCTTTTCAATGTTAGGATTCACAAGCGATTCTCCTCAAATTTTAGCCAGCCTGCATTAATTAGACTTTGCACCTTACGCTTCAAGGTCATACAGTGCTCAATGGAATGTCCTGGAACTCCTCCATGATATGCACATGTTGTGTTCGAGTCGTATCCTCAGAAAAATGGAGGTTGAGGAACCTTGGCTGGGGTTATAGCAACCATTGAATTATCAAGTAGATATGGGAGCAAGTTAGCATATGATACCGGAATTTGGGGTGAATCCTATAGGCTTTTTGTTGCAAAATTCCTTTTTGGTTGGTGTTTTGGTTTGTGCTAAAGGTGGTGTTCATCATTGGAAGTGCGGTAGATAGACTTTGTGGTTGATTTGGGGATGGCTTCTATGGATGATTGGGTGATTGGTAATGAGAAGGGCCGATATTGGCTGAGCAATGACATTGTTGGGCTGGTGGTTTGGCCATGTAGGAATGGCAGCCACAACATGGGTTCCTTCTGTTGAACCTTGTAGCCTCAATAACTTACGAAGGGGTGAATTAATTTTCCACTAACAAACTTTTATCCCCCTTCTAAAAGAGATAGGCTCAGAATGCAGAAGAAGTAACAATCAATTTAATAATATTCTTTAAACATGCAAGATACAATTGATTGCAACAAAATAAATAAGATAAGGGAAAAGAGAATGCACACAAAGTTTTATACTGGTTCAGACACTTCCCGTGCCTACGTCCAGTACTCAAGCAACCCACTTGAGATTTCCACTATCTTTGTAAAATCCTTTACAACTTCTGAACCACACAGGGACAACTCATCCCTTGTGTTCAGGAATCCTTACAACTCAAGAGACCCTCGGTCCCTTAATCAATTTCATTGAGTAAGAAGAATGAAAGAAGAATTCTCTCTTCAAGAGAAGAATATTACAATGAAGATCCATGGATGAACTCTTAATGGATTTGCAAGTGTTTTCCCAAGAGTTCTTGAGAGAGCATTTGGCAATGAAGTTCTCTTGGAATCTCTCTCATTTTCTTTTGAGAGGATAAAACATTTTGGCCGAGCAAAACTCTCTCTAATTTCGTCCCAAGTCACACATATATATAGGCCTTTGATGGCCATTCAAAATCCAAATGATAAGATGTCACTGTTGGCGATATGCCTTGAAAATCCTCTCTGGTAATCGATTACAGCATTAGTGTAATCGATTACACAATTAATTTTCTTGAACAGTTGTGACTCTTCATTTAAAATTTGAATTCCCAATGTTCAGAGTCTCTAGTAATCGATTACATATGATGTGTAATCGATTACACACTTTCATGTGCCTTGGTAATCGATTACATGTGCCTTGGATGACTTGAAACCTTTTATTTTGAGGCAAGGCTTGATCTTGAAGAAATCTTAAATCAAGGCTTTGTTTGTTGAAACAATCTTGTATTAATCTTGAAGCAAATGAGCCTTGTTTTGATTCTTCTTTTGACATCATCAAAATCATGTAAACATACATTCACACCTTCCTCATTCTCATCCTCTTCATTTGCCCCAGTTTTCTCATTCATCAAAACAGGATGATCAAATTTGCCTCTTTTCAGACCCGCTTCGATCCTTTCCCCAGCGAAGACCAAATCCGCAAAGCTTGAAGGTGCATACCCCACCATTTTTCATAGTAAAACACTGGTAATGTGTCTACTATTATTGTGATCATCTCTTTCTCCGTCATTGGAGGTGCCACTTGAGCTGCCAGGTCTCTCCACCTTTGGGCGTATTCTTTGAAAGATTCGTGCCCCTTTTTGCACATGTTCTGTAGTTGCATCCTATTCGGAGCCATATCAGAATTGTACTGATACTGTCCAACGAAGGCAACCATTAGGTCTTTCCAAGAATGGACTCAGGAAGGTTCCAAGTTAGTGTACCAGGTAACAGCTACCCCAGTAAGACTTTCTTGGAAGAAATGTATCAACAGTTTCTCATCTTTTGCATATGCCCCCATCTTCCGACAATACATCTTTAGATGGTTCTTGGGGCAAGTAGTCCCCTTGTACTTGTCAAAGTCCGGGACCTTGAACTTGAGAGGGGTGACAACATTGGGTACTAGGAATAACTCTTAAAGGCATAATCTCTGCCTCCTTCAATGACCCTGAGCCTTTCCTCTAGATGATCCAACTTTTCCCATTCCTTCCGTAATAAGAGGGATTTTACCTGCTGTGGAATGCAAGGGTTGTGGTTGGGGGCGAAATTGAGGGCCCTCCAAAGTGTTTTGCAGGAGTATACCACCAACTACTTTCCCTTCAGTGGCATATCCAAGGCAAGGCTCGAAGTCAGCTAGATTGTGGTGGGGAATTTCATGTGTCTCCCCAACGGTTTGAGAGACATGTGCATGATCAGTTTGAGGTTGTCGGCTCTCAATGAGTATGGGAGTGGAGTTATTGACATTCTCACTGGGAGTGGAGTTATTGACATTCTCACTGGGAGTGTACGCCACATTGGGTGGTGTATAGTTGGGAGGCAAGTCTTTGGCGGGAAGGCGTGCTAGTTTTGAATTTGCGCATAATAGGGGCCGCCCGTACTTCCCAAATCATTGCCTACCATATCTGAGGTTAGATGATTCATTTGGTTGAGGCCAGATGGGGGCATCTGGTTCACCTTAGCAACAGCGCTGGTAGCGGCAATTGCAACCGCATTGGCTTCCATTATCTTCTTCATGCTCATCATGGCCTCCATCATTGTGGTCATTTGCTCTTTCATGGCCTCCATGTCGGCCTTCATCTACTCTTGCACCTCCTCTACTTCACCCATTACTCTAACTCTAGCACAGGTTCGGTAAGGGCGCCGTAAAGCATGTTCTTTTCTTTTTTATAACAATGATTAAGTTCATTTTTTTTCAAGGAAAGAATGCAATGAGCAATGCAACCAATGAAAAGCATGGGTGTATGCGAATGATGCACAGTTGAAGTATTGCAAATTTTTACACAGGACATGGGGTTGAATCAATTTAGATTTTCAACATGGTCCATGACATCTTTATCAAGATGAAACTGGAAGTAACAAGGACATCAACAGTCCTAAATGTGTTTGGCAGTAGACGAAGCAGCGATGTAACTCGACCCATCTTTTGCCCCAATTTTTGCATGGTGGTTACTTCCATACTTCAACTTGACTTGATGAACATTTTCATAAAAGCATGAGCTTGGTTAAACCCCATAACCCAAGGAATGGCAATTTTGATTGCCAATACTTCGACAACATTTCATAAAGATGAAAGACTCGGGAATACGTATGCTATGCATGGAAAATGTAATTATGAGATTGAGATGCCCGAAGAAACATCATTTCCTAGTTAACCACGCATTAGGTACCATGCTCAATCATTTTGTTTTGTTTTTTTTTTTTTAGAAATGGGTTTATGATCCCAACATGGTTGGCTCATGGTACCTAACACATGCAACTAAGAGTGTAGTGTGAATTTTCACACTTTCTTTTTTTGTTTTTGTTTTGCAGAGAAAAACGCAAGGATCAAGCATGAGCAAAACATGAAAACAAAAGGTATGCATTTTGTAGAACAAAAAGTATGTTGAATGCATATGCATGATGATGCAATGACTCATGCAAAATGTGATGCTGGTATATGATAATGGACAAATGCAGGAACGATATGTCCATTACGATGCCATGAAGAGATGCTTATGCGATGCATGATATGAATGCATTTACGGACACGAGAGCCCGGAAAATCATCTCTTCTTACTTGTACATTTGGGGGTGCAGTGCCCCATGTGTGCAGTTAGGAGGGTGTTATGGATTTTCCAGCTTCCCGTGACAAAAGACGAGACCAACATACAACGCGTGCGTGACGACATGATGCAGACGCGCAAAAGCACAACATGGGGATGTACACAGTATGGCAATATCCACAAATAATCATACAACAAATGCGTATATGACATTTAGATTATATGCATGGCAGTGTTTAAAACGCACGCATCGTGTTTGCTTCGTGCCCCTATTTTAGGGACCTAAACGGGAGGAACTAAAAGGCTTTTTGTGATAATTCCCAAGGTGTTCATATCTCTCTTGATGGTTTCTAGAGGTATCATCTCCTTCGAAAAAACATATTGCGGCAGTAGGGACTACCAGCAACAATATGTTATCAAAGAGCAAAACTCTAGATGAGGGTTCACTGTTATCAAGCAAGTCGGAGACCCAGCATGACCATAGATTCACCTCCACTCCTTATGTTCCCATGGACACAGGTATAGGGCCTCTTTCCAACTCACCGTGTGTACAAATAGTGTTGGTGTTTGTGTGCATGAAATGAATAAATATCTATCTCATGCATACATTTCAAAAAATACACTAAAAGCATCAAAGAGTTATATACAAGAACGTAAGAGAAATAAAAGGAAACCGACAAAAGAGGAAGTCATGATATTGCACGAGATTAAAAGGCCTAACTCTCTAAAAACAGTCCCCAATGGAGTCGCCAACTGTCGCAACCTACCCTTCGGTAGGAGGGCGACGCGGGGCTCACGGGTGCGTCTTCCAAGAAAGGAAAATGCGCGGAGTCGCCACCAACGTTTATTTGAGGAAAACGTCGAAAAAACCGGAAAGGTGTGGTCTATGAACTTTAAGTATGAAAGGTTCAGGAGTTGTTTTTATGCACGGGGAAGGTATTAGCACCCCATGCGTCCATCACAAAGGACGACAGCCTTTAATCAAGTGTGCAAATATGACTTCAAAATGTTTTATTTTCCCTTTTTTATGTCTTTTTGTGTTTTTATGCTTTTTATGTTTTTAATTTTGGTGTGGTCGACAAGGGTGTTTCCCTCACTCCTACGTATCCTCAATTGCGATGAGGAAATCAGACCTATGTAGTTCTTTGAGAACTAAACGTTGGTTAAGTTGTTTTGATCTTTCTCCGCAAGATCGATTTTAACCGCACAAAAGTCGTTTAAGGCGTTGGACCATTTAAACAATCTTTTGATTCTTTTGAAAGGAGAGAAACGTTAAGGTGTTGGACCATTAACGGTCTCTTTGTTTTTGAAAGGAGAGAAACGTTAAGGCATTGGACCATTAGCGATCTCTTGGGGTGGTCGACAAAAGCGGGGCTTTTGCTCCTACGTATCCTCAATTGCGATGAGAAAATCAGACCTACGTAGTTCTTGCAAAAGCGGTAAAGTCACATGTTGATTTTATGCTTTTGAACTGTCCATGTTAACCGATAAAAGCAAAGAGGACCGTTTAAGGCATTAGACCTTAAAACGGTTTTTAGTGATTTTTACAGACAAAGCTTGATTTGTGAGATGATTTTAGCTTTAGTTTCACTTCGGTTATTAGTCAATTCATTCAAGGAAACTTCCAAAGAAAAATGTCCGATTGATTTTTTTGATTATTTTATTCAAAGATATTTTGATTATTTTATTATTTTTTTTTTAAGATATTTTGATTATTTTATTATTATTTTGCCTTTTTTTGGTTTAACCGTGGTTACAGCATGAACGATCGGTTAGATTTTGCTTTAACAGTGATTAAATGAGATTACAACGCAAATTATCGGTGAAAATTCATTTTATCATTTATTAGGCGAGATAACGGCTTAAACGATCGGTTAAAGCTCGTTAAAAATGGAAGAAAAGAAAATCGAAAGTGAACGAAATAAAGATGAAAGCCAACAAAACAAGAAATGAATTGAAAGTCTCGGATTTGAAAACTTATCGGTTGAAGAACGAAGAATGAACGAAGAACGGATGAAGAACGGCGGAAAACCTTCACGGATTTGCTCACGGAAACATCTCAGAAGCGTTACGGAAGCACCTCGGCTAGGATTTTCTTCACGAAAACAATTTTTTTCACCCAAAACAGTCAAAATGCATAGCCAAGGGGTTAGGGACCCTTTGGAACAGCCTCCCTTCGCCTATTTATAGGAAAAGGGGAGAGGAGGTTGCTGCCCAGCTCGCCCAGGCGAGATGGGTTGCTTCCTCCTTAAGTAACCCAGCTGAAAATGGCTATTTGCACCCCATCTTGATAAGTTCACCCATTTTTTTCATAATTTACGGAAAAGTTATGGAAGCCTTACGGAAGCATATAGAACTTGATTTTCTTCTTTTTCCTCTTCCCTTTCAGCAATATCAAGTGAAATATGTTTACCGAAGGTTTTGGAAATTTTACGGAAGCATTACAGAAGTCCCAGAAGCCATTTTTTAACAAAACGGGGGAGGTGGTTGCCACCGAGCCCGCCCAGGTGAGTTGGGTTGCTTCCACCTTAAGCAAGGAAATTCCCAGAATCCTCTAGAAGGTCCCAGATATGATAATTGCTATTTGCATCCCCCGTTTTACTAAATACACCCCTTTTGTGTTTTTTTATTGATTTCTTTCTGAAACGTTTCGGAACTTTATGGATTATGTAACGACACCTATTTTCTTTCCGGAATGTTGCGAAAACTTACGGATTATGCAACAATGCTCGTTTTCCTTCCGGAATGTTGCAAAACTTTACGGATTACGCAACGATGTTTGTTTTTCTTCCGAAACGTTGCGAAACTTTACGAATTACGCAATGATGCTTGTTTCGAGGGTTCCGAAGGGAGCAAACAAGGTTCAAGGGCCAACTGCAAGTACTCCCGGACGAAATTAGGGTATGACACTTAGGTACTCAAACTTTATTGGGTCCTTGTGTGTTAGTGTTAACTGAAGATCCTTTTGGGATCCATATCATCTTAATATTGTTTCAATTTTTCTTAAAATAACATGTAGATGTGTCATGCCCTTTTCTTCCACAGTAAAAACAAGTGATGAAAGGAGAATTATATTTTTGTATGGAAGCAAAGAAATTTTTGTAAAATTTTTGTTGTTTTTCAGGTTTATATCCTATTCCTGCCTTATCAAAGACACATCTTTGTTTTCCTAATATGACATCTAGGTTATTTTTACCAATAAGTGAATTTTTCAAATCTTTAATTTCTTTTTCATACTTGCTACAACAGTTACATGAATTAGATATTACTTTTTCATCAGGAATAGTAGAAACATAAACTTTATCATTTGATTCAGAAATTAAAACTTCAGTTTTAAGATAATCTAATTCTTTATTTAATTTTGAAATTTCTTTTTCCAAATTTGAAATTTTTTTCTTAGAAGATGAAACTAACTTTGCAAGTTTGATTGATTCTCTATGCAAATCAGCAAATGCATCTTGTAATTCATCAAAAGAAATGGATAAGATGTTATTTGAAGATGTTACCTCTTCATCACTTTCATAACTTTTAGCCATTAGACACAAGTTTATCTCTTCATTTTCTGAATCCTCAGATGATTCCATATCATTGTCGTCCCATGTGATGTAGGCCTTCTTCATCTTCTTTTCATTAAAATTTTTCTTTTCAGATTTCTCCATTCTTTTCTTGAAGATCGGGCAATCAACCCTCAGATGTCCAGGTTGATTGCATTCAAAGCATTTTGGAGTAGAGGATGAATCTTATATCCTTCTTTTAGGTTTAAAATTTGGTCTCCTTTGATTTCCTCTGATTCTCTGGAACTTGTTGAACCTTTTTACAAAAAGGCTAAGATCATCATCTTCATTCAAATCAATTAAGTCTTCCTTATCACTTTCTTCTTGGATTGAAGATGAAGCTTTAAGAGCAATTCCCTTCTTTTTCTTATCATTTTCTTCGTGTTGATTTAATCTCAACAGTTCCATTTCGTGTTCCTATAATTTTCCAAATAGTGTAGCAAGAGATATGTTAGATAAATCTTGTGATTCAGTAATGGTTGTTACCTTAGGTTGCCATTCTCTGCTTAAACATCTCAATACTTTATTTATGAGACCTTCATTTGGAAAAAATTTCCCTAAAGATGCAAGATGATTTATTATATGTGTAAACCTTTCTTGCATGTCTTGTATACTTTCATTTGAATTCATTCTAAATAATTCATACTCATGAGTTAATGTATTTATCCTAGACCTTTTTACATTTGTTGTGCCCTCATGTGTTACTTGTAGGGTATCCCACATTTCTTTTGCACTTTTACAATTTGATACCCTAAAGTACTCATCCATTCCTAAGGCAGATGTAATTATATTTTTGGCTTTTAAGTTGTATTGCACTAATCTCCTTTCTTCTTCACTCCAGTCTTCCTTAGGTTTTTCTATGGTTTTACTTTCAGCCACCATAGTGGGAATATAGGGCCCTACCTCTATTGCATCCCAAACATTTAAATCTATTGCCTCTATAAAAATTTGCATACATGTTTTCCAGTAATGGTAACCCACTCCATTGAAAATATGAGACCTATTTATTGAATTCCCTTCAGGAAATAAATAGTTTGATGAGGCCACTATTCTTGAGGCTTCTAAACTTTATACAAGAATGAAGCTCTGATACCACTTGTTAGACAAGTGGCCTCAGATATCTTAAGAAGGGGGGTTGAATTAAGATATCACAAACTATTCCGTAATTAAAAATTCTATTTTGATTTTAACCCAAATCCCAAGATTCCTTTTAAAATGAATTCCTAAATAACTATTCAAATTAAACGTACTGAATAGAAGCAATAAGCAATAATAAATAAAAGACTTTAAGGGAAGAGAAAGTGCAAACTCAGTTTTATACTGGTTCGACCACACCCTTGTTCCTATGTCCAGTCCCCAAGCAACCCGCTTGAGAGTTCCACTAACTTGAAAAAACCCTTTACAAGTTTTGAACCACACAAGGACAATCCTTCCAGTCTCTAGAGATTATCTTGATCATATATCTTGAATTTCTTGGATTCTTGTCTTGAATTAAACTTGAGAAGCGCGTGATCCTCTTGAATTAAACTTGAGAAGCACATGATCCTTTGGCATCATCAAAACATCAAAATGCCTTTGCTTCTACACTTTTAAGAGCAATTTTTGAAAAGATGTTGGCACCATGCAACTCATCAAGAAAATCATCAAGTCTAGGAATGGGGGGCCTATACTTTGCGTTAATGTTGTTGATGGACATGCAATCTATACACATTCTCCACTTACCATCCTTTTTGGGCACCAACAACACTGGCACAACACAAGGGCTTAGGCTCTCTTGGACCCAGCCCTTCTCCAACAATTCTTTAACCTGAGACTTTATCTCCTTAGTCTCCTAAGGGTTAGTCCTATAGGCTAACCTATTAGGAAGGCTTGCTCCTGGGACTAAGTCTATTTGGTGTTCTATTCCCCTTAGAGGAGGTAGCCCAGCGGGTATCTCTTTGGGAATTATATCACCAAATTCATGTAACAGTTCTTGGACCTTTGGGGGTAAGGTCTCAAATGTAGGAATTGTGGCAGTGCTAAGGGAGGTTTCCCTTGATAGGAGAAGGTAGAAGGATTATTTAAGAAGGAGTGCTCTTTTGATATTACCTTTTGTTGCAAAATGAATTTCCTTCTTAAAAATCTACTTGGAGGAATCTTTTTCCTCTTTTTCCTTCCCCTTGGCCTTTGAAGACAAGGCCTTACTATCCTTCTTTTTCTTTTGTATTTCTAGTTTTTTTCCTCATCCCTCTTATTTTTCATAGTTAGTTGATCTTTGGCCACCAGTGAAGGTGTTTGAGGATGCAACATAAACTTTGTTCAAAGGTGGATGAGGGTTATCTCATTAGTTAGGCCATTATAGATGATTTTCCTATCATATTGCCATGGCCTACCTAAGAGAAGGTGTCCTGCCTCCATAGGAACTACATCACAAATCACTTCATCCTTATATGTTCCAATGGAGAAGGTCACTTTCACTTGTTGATTGACTATCATCTCCCCTTGCTCGTTGAGCCATTGAAGTTTGTAAGGCTTTGGATGCGAAGTGATAGCAAGGCTCAACTTAGAGACTAATCTTGTGCTGCAACAATTGCAACATGAACCACTATCTACAATGAGAGAGCATGTGTTATAAAAAATTTTACACCTTGTGTGAAAAATATTCTCTCTGAGATTGGGTCAAGCCATAAGATTGACCTCCTAGAAGCCTTCTGACCATTAAAAGGTCACCTTCTTCATGGGGGTAGACTTCCTCACTAGACTCTTCACCCCTTACTTCATCTTTACTTCCACTAGAGGAAGGGCAAGAAGTAGTCTCCTATTGACTACTATAAATGTCTTGACCCCTCATAATCATGGTTTTCTTTGTGGGGCATTCAGAGGCAATGTGACCTCTCCCAAGACATTTGAAGCATTTGATGTTGCTAGTCCTTTCTTGGGAACTAGTCTTAGGGATATGTTTCTCTATGGTCTTACCCTTATCTTCCTTGGGTTTTGAAGGTGCACCCCCCAAAATTCCTTGGGCTTGGTCCTTCCTTGGATAAGAGTGAAAGCCATAAGATTTTGAAGAAGACTTTCTTTTAAGTTGTTGCTCCACTCTTATACAAAGTTGGACTAGCTCATCTAGGTCCCTATATAGAAGGAGTTCAACCTTGTCCTTCACTTCCATATTAAGCCCACTAAGGAACCTAGCTATGTTTGTTCTTTCCTCCTCCCTAAGTCCAACTCTTAAAAAAAGTAGTTCCATTTGTTGTATATAGTCTTCAACACTCATACTCCCTTGTATAAGCCTTTGGAGCTTGTCCATAAGCTCCCTTTCATAGTAGGAGAGAATGTGCCTCTTCCTAAGGGCACTCTTAAGATCATTTCAATATTCTACTGGAGGATCCCCATGAATCTTTCGTTCCCTAACAAGGGAAGTCCATCAATAGAAGGCATACCCTTGAAAGCTAAGGGTAACCAATGGAACATTTCTCTCTTCTCTAATATGATGGCAAGCAAAGAGTTGCTCAACCTTCATTTCCCAATCTAAGTAGGCCTCAACATTATCTTTTCCATGGAAATATGGGAGGCTAACGTTAACCTATTGATGCCTTCTATCCTTTTTTCTTCTTTGGGAATGATGTTTAGTATGTGATTTATGGCGCCTTTTATAATAGTCGTTAAGTTCTTCACTTAAACTCTTGCAAGAGTCATGACTACTATAGGAGGCATGTTTTTCTCTTTTCATTTCTTTCATTATTTTTCTTCTTTCTTCCTCTCTTATTTTCTCTCTTTCATCTTAACTTATTTCTTCCACTCTTTTTTTCCTTTTTCTTTTCTCTCTTGTTTTTCTTTCCATAACTTAAGGGATCTCAGTTCATCAAATATCTTATACAAGGGGCCCTGGAGTAGAACCCTCACCATTAATATTAGATGAAGAATGAAGAGACTTATGTTGGTTCCTAAGTTGTGGTTCTTTCTTGTTGGGGGTTTGAAAACAAAAGGTAAAAGAAACTATGGTTGAAACTAGCCAAAATAAACACTAAAAGAGGTGTGAAAGATAAGGTAAAAACTATTTGGTAAAAGGCAAGCTATCTAGGCGGTTTGACAATGGAAGGTAAAGGAAATAAGCTATGAAAGTAAGCAAGAAATTAAAGCGCAAGAAATGTAAACTAGGCGAATCCTAAGAGTGTTTGGATGACCACATTTAAGGTTCCCGACAAAACACTCACAATCCTAAGGGAAAATTGCCTAAAAATATTACACACAAATGGAAGTAGGGTGACCTATTGGAGGCTCCCAACTTACTTTTAATGAAAGGCCTTTTTGTTACAAATTTTGAAAGCAATGAAAGTAAGTAAATTGTCAATTACAAAATTACAAAAAGGTCCTCAATTTTGGAGGTTATTCTCTCTTTGGTGATTCACTCAATTTGGAGTGCTTCTTAGTCCAATAGCTCTTAAGGTGGTTGGCCCCTTGCTTCTTGACTCAAATTCTTAAAGGGATGACACCAATCCTCCTTTGCAATTCCCTATATGGCAACTCACAAAAAAGGAAACAAAGACACAAGCAATAACAAAATACCAAAAACAATGAAATGAAAGTTAAACCAATAGAGTTTTATGAAGACAAGTTTTCAAGGATTATTCAACAATTAAAGCAATGACAAACACATAAAAGCAAGCTAGGACTCAAAGAGAAACCTAGAATGGCTCTAGAGTAGAGTAGAAAAACTAAAAAAAAAAGACTCAAGAAACCTCTAGTTTTGGCACTTGTTTTCACACTAATTTTCAATTTAAATATCAGAACTAAGATTGGTATAAAATAGGCATCAATTATAGAATAAATTTTGAGCCAAAACAACTAGCACACTTCCCTTTAACTTTTTTATCTTCTTGGATACTGATTTTTTCTTCCAACTTGTGTGATTTTTAGTATTTTTTTCCTTTTATCCAAATCACTTGCTTCTTTTTTTATAATTTTTTTCAGATGTCTATAAAATTTAGTAAAAGTTTAAGCTCAAAATTCGTATTGACCAATTCCCAGTAATTTATCCACGTTCATATGTTCAAGCTGCCAGCACCAGCAATTTCAACCTAGAAATCAAAAGTAGTGTTTATGTTGTTTAAGGCTTGGATAGTTACAATTTGTGTTTTCTTATGTTCAATTATCTTGAATAACACAATTCAAGAGAGCTTAAGACTTATTTTGATTCACAAATCCAGTCACAACTCAGAACCACAACTCAACTTCTTCATAGGCATCATGTAGGAAACTTAGAAAACAAAAAAAAGTTCAACAACAAGACTACTTCTAGGAATTGATTAATAACATGTTATGAACTAAATAACATGCATGAATTAGACTCAAAATTCAAAAGATACGCCAAAAATAAAAAGAATATATGAACAAATGTATCTAGAATTCAATCAACAAAATCAAAATTCAACACAAACTTAGAACGTAATGTAACAATTATTATGACTAAACACGACTCTAAGACAACATGGATTAAGTGATTTACACTTAAATTTTTTTGTTTTTTTTTTCTAATCAATATTTTGGAAGAAAATTTAGATCTAAAGGTTCAGCACAAGAATATTATGACTGAAAAATGATAGAACCTAAAATCAACACAAAAACATGATTCAAGAGTAGATCTATAAAATTTGAACCATAGAAATGCAAGAACAAGTGTAGATCTAACATTTAATTGATTTTTTTTAATCTACTCTAAATAGAACCAAACCTCAAGACAATGGAGGATGTACATGGAGAATAAGATGAATAACAAGGAATTAAAATGAATTGACCGAACAAAAAGATAATAGAAGCAAAAGAACATCACCTAGATGAAGATGCTCTGATACCACATGACGTAGCTCCATGTGGAGCTTGTAGGCCTTGGATCTTCTTCATCAATGGAGTCCTTTGCTTCTTGAAGATTAATGGCAGTGGAATGGAGATGGAAGAATGATGATTGGAGATGCCACTTCAAGGAGAAGATGAGTCAAGAAGAAGCTCATAACCATAAGAAACCATGGATAAGAGCTTGAAGGTAGGAGAAGATGAGAGGAGGGGGATGATGCAATCCTACCCCCCAAGGGCATTGGATAGAAGACTCCGAGAATATTGGGCCAAAAATGCAAAAGAAGGCCCTAGGGTTCTCATGAGCCTTAGGGTAGATTTCAGGCCCATGGGCTAAGTATGAGCCCACTTATCTTTGTACATATTAGATTAAGGTTTCATTAAATTTGGGCCTTGTATTTAGGGCTCCATAATGTAGGTAGGGTACCCTAGAAATATAGGATTTTTCAGCCTTTGAATTTTAGGGCACCTAGACTAGTTTATGTATTAGGGGTAGTTTTGTAATTTCACATACACTAAGTGAATATTTGATGTGTGTGGTTGGAAATAAATTTAATTGAATTGGTAGAAGCCCAATCCAATTAAATTTTAGAGGGGGAGGTGAGCCATTTGCTTACTACACCCCATTGCCACATCATATAGTCACACTTTGTGCATGTCTTTCATGCTTTACATGCCTCATGACACCTAAGCACACTTAGTGGAGAATCTTGGAATTGATCTTGGATTAGTGGGCTGAACCATAACTAAAATTCACTAATCATAATTAGTGAAATTTTGGCTCCAAAGTTTGGCTCCACAAATTCAATTTCAAATTCAAGTAAAATTTGAATTGAAATTCAAATTTCCCTCCAATTTTGTGTGACACTTAGGCTATAAATAGAGGTCATGTGTGTGCATTTTTTTTTAACTTTGATCATTTGAATATTAAAATTTAGATTTCAAAGCTCATTTAGAGCACAAAATTTCTTGCTCTTCTCTTCCTCTCCCTTCATTCATCTCCTTCTTCCTCCAAGCTCTTATCCATGGCCTCCTATGGTGGTGAGCTTCTTCTTGAATCATCTTCTCCTTGAAGTGGCATCTCCTCTCTCTCTTCCTTTCTCCATTCCGCTGCCATTTATCTTCCAAGAAGCAAAGGAATCCATTTATGAAGAAGATCCTAGGCCTACAAGCTCCAATGGAGCTTACATCATGTGGTATCAGAGCATCTTCATCTAGGTGATGTTCTTTTGCTTCCTCTATCTTTTTGTTTGGTGAATTCTCTTTAATTACTTGTTCTTCATCTTATTCTCCATGTATATCCTCCATTGTCTTGTGGTTTGGTGCTGTTTAGAGTAGATTAAAAAAAAATAAACCGATTAAATCTTAGATCTACACTTGTTCTTGCATTTCTATGGTTCAAATTTTGTAGATCTACTCTTGAATCTTGTTTTTGTGTTGATTTTAGGTTCTATCATTTTTCATTCATAATATTCTTGTGCTGAACCTTAGATCTAAATGTTCTTCCAAAATATTGATTAAAAGAAACACAAAAATCTAAGTGTAAATCACTTAATCCATGTTATCTTAGAGTCATGTTTAGTCATAGTAATTGTCACATTATGTTCTAAGTTTGTGTTGAATTTTATTTTGTTGATTGAATTCTAGATACATTTGTTCATGTCTTCTTGTCATTCTTAGCCTATCTTTTGAATTTTGAGTCTAATTCATGCATGTTATTTAGTTCATAACATGTTCTAAATCAATTCCTAGAAGTAGTCTTGTTCTTGAACTTTTTTTTGTTTTCTAAGTTTCCTACATGATGCCTATGATGAAGTTGAGCTGTGGTGCTGAGTTGTGGCTGGATTTGTGAATCAAAATAAGTCTTAAGCTCTCTTGAATTGTGTTATTCAAGACAATTGAGCATAAGAAAACAAAAATTGTAACTATCCAAGCCTTAAGCAACATAAACACTACTCTTGATTTCTTGGTTGAAATCGCTGGTGCTGGCAGCTTGAACATACGAACTTGTATAAATTACTGGGAATTGGTAACTACGTTTTTTGAGCTGAACGTTTTACTGAATTTTCTAGACATCTGGAACAAAATTATAAAAAAAGAACCAAGCGATTTGGATTAAAGGAAAAAATAAGAAAAATCGCACAAGTTGGCAGAAAAATCAGTGTCCAGGAAAAAAAAAAGTGAAAGGAAAGTGTGCTTGTTGTTTTGGCTCAAAATTTGTTCTATAATTGGTGCCTATTTTATACCAATCCTAGTTCTGAAATTTCAATTGAAAATTATTGTGAAAACAAGTGCCAAAACTAGAGGTTTCTTGAGTCTTTTTTTTTAGAGTTTTTCTACTCTACTCTAGAGCCATTCTAGGTTTCTCTTTGAGTCCTAGCTTGCTTTTTTGTGCTTTTCATTGGTTTAATTGTTGAATAATCCTTGGAAATTTGTCTTGTTAAAACTCTATTGGTTTAGCTTTCATTTCATTTTTTTGGTCTTTGGTTATTGCTTGTCTCTTTGTTTCCTTGCTTGTGAGTTGCCATATAGGGAATTGAAAAGGAGGATTGGTGCCATATCTTGAAGAATTTGAGTCAAGAAGCAAGGGGCTAACCACCTTAAGAGCTATTGGACTAAGAAGCACTCCAAATTGAGTGAAATACTAAAGAGAGAATAGCCACCACAATTGAGGACTTTTTTTTTGTAATTTTGTAATTGGCAATTTGTTTTGCTTTCAAATTTTGTAACAAAAAGGCATTTCATTGGAAGTAAGTTGGGAGCCTCCAATAGGTCACCCTACTTCCATTTGTGTGTAATAATTTTAGGCAATTTTCCCTTAGGATAGTGAGTGTTTTGTTGGGAACCTTAAATGAGGCCATCCAAACACTCTTAGGATCCGCCTAGTTTGCATTTCTTGCACTTTAATTTCTTGCTTACTTTCATAGCTTATTTCCTTTACCCTCCATTGTCAAACCGCCTAGATAGCTTGCCTTTTACCAATTAGTTTTTACCTTATCTTTCACACCTCTTTTAGTGTTTATTTTGGCTAGTTTCAACTATAGTTTCTTTTACCTTTTTTTCAAACCCCCAACAAGAAAGAACCATAACTTAGGAACCAACATGAGTCTTAATTCTTCATCTAGTGTTAATGGTGAGGGTTCTACTCCTAAGGACCCCTTGTATAAGATATTAGATGAGTTGAGATCCCTTAAGTTGTGGAAAGAAAAACAAGAGAGAAAAGAAAAAGGTAAAAAAAGAGAGGAAGAAATAAGTCAAGATGAAAGAGAGAAAATAAGAGAGGAAGAAAGAAGAAAAATAATGAAAGAAATGAAAAGAGAAAAACATGCCTCCTATAGTAGTCATGACTCTTGCAAGAGTTTAAGTGAAGAACTTAGTGACTATTATAGAGGGCGTCATAGTTCACATACTAAACATCACTCCCAAAGAAGAGAAAAGGATAGAAGGCCTCAAGTAACATTAGCCTCTCATATTTCCATGGAAAAGATAATGTTGAGGCCTACTTAGATTTGGAAATGAAGATTGAACAACTCTTTGCTTGCCATCATATTAGCGAAGAGAGAAAAGTTCCATTGGCTACCCTTAGCTTTCAAGGGTATGCCCTCTATTGGTGGACTTCCCTTGTTAGGGAACGAAGGATTCATGGGGATCCTCCAGTAGAGAAGGTTGAACAACTCTTTGCTTGCCATCATATTAGCGAAGAGAGAAAAGTGCCTTTGGCTACCCTTAGCTTTCAAGGGTATGCCCTCTATTGGTGGACTTCCCTTGTTAGGGAACGAAGGATTCATGGGGATCCTCTAGTAGAGTATTGGAATGATCTTAAGAGTTCCCTTAGGAAGAGGCACATTCCCTCCTACTATGAAAGAGAGCTTATGGACAAGCTCCAAAGGCTTAGACAAGGGAGTATGAGTGTTGAAGAATATAGACAACAAATGGAACTACTCCTTTTAAGAGATCCACTTAGGGAGGAGGAAAGAACAAGCATAGCTAGGTTCCTTAGTGGACTTAATATAGAAGTGAGGGACAAGGTTGAACTCTTTCCATATAGGGACCTAAATGAGCTAGTCCAACTTTGTATAAGAGTGGAGCAACAACTTAAAAGAAAGCCTTCTTCCAAATCTTATGGCTCTTACTCTTATCCAAGGAAGGACCAAGCCCATGGAATTTTAGGGGCTGCACCTTCAAAACCCAAGGAAGATAAGGGTAATACCATAGAGAAATACACCCCTAAGACTAGTTCCCAAGAAAGGACTTGCAACATTAAATGCTTCAAATGTCTTGGGAGAGGTCACATTGCTTCTCAATACCCCACAAAGAAAACCATGATCATGAGGGGTCAAGACATTTATAGTAGTCAAGAGGAGACTACCTCTTGCCCTTCCTCTAGTGGAAGTGAAGATGAAGTAAGGGGTGAAGAGTCTAGTGAGGAATTCTACCCCCATGAAGAAGGTGACCTCTTAATGGTTAGAAGGCTCCTTGGAGGTCAATCTTGTGATCTATCTTAATCCCAAAGAGAGAACATCTTTCATACAAGATGCAAAATTTTAGATAAAACTTGTTCTCTTATTGTGGATAGTGGATCTTGTTGCAATTGTTGTAGCACAAGATTAGTTTCCAAGTTGAACCTCACTATCATTCCCCACCCAAAACCTTATAAACTTCAATGGCTCAATGAGCATGGGGAAATAATAGTTAACCAACAAGTGAAGGTACCTTTCTCCATTGGGACATATAAGGATGAAGTTAATTGTGATATAGTTCCCATGGAGGCAGGACATATTCTTTTAGGAAGGTCATGGCAATTTGATAGGAAGATCATTTATAATGGCCTAACTAATGAAATTACCCTCACCCATCTTGGCACTAAATTTGTGTTGCATCCTCAAACACCTTCACAGGTGGCCAAAGATCAACTAACTATGAAAGATAAGAGGGATGAGGAGGAAAAACTAGAAAAAAAAAAAAAGAAAAAGAAGGATAGTAAGGCCTTGTCTTCAAAGGCCAAAGGGAAGGGAAAGGAGGAAAACGATTCCTCCAAGAAGATTGTTAAGAAGGAAAATCATTTTGCAACAAAAGGTAATATTAAAAGGGCACTCCTTCTTAAACAATCTTTCTACCTTCTCCTATCAAGGGAAAAATCTCTTAGCACCGCTATACCTCTTGAGCTTGAGGTTATTCCTCAAGTAAAAGAGTTGTTGGATGAGGGTTTGGTTCGCAAGAGCTTAAATTCTTGAGCTTTGTTGGTGCCTAAAATAGGTATTATTAGGCACCAAATCCCTATGATAGGTGGTATGATTAATATGTTGGGTGGTGCAACACTCTTTTGTAAAATCACTCATGCACCCAACATCTTCAAGGTTTGTGTACATAGGGACTCATTAGGTAGGTTTGTTCTTATTTTTTGTTTCAATGCAAACTTAGGTGCTCATGTGGGACATCTTAGGTTTGTCATAATATTTTGTAGGAATAATCAACATGAAAATAAAGAAAAAATTATGTTTTATTCCATTACTTTCCTTAAATTTTTAAATAGTGATCAAGGGCTTCCCATGGACCCTAAGAGAATAAAGGTCATTCTTGAGTGGCCTACTCCACCAAGTATAAGGGAAATTTGACGCTTCAATATCTTAGCAAACTTTTACAAAAGGTTTGTCCCATATTTTTCTATACTTGTAGCACCACTCATTGAGTGGGTGAGGAACTATATTCTCTCATGGGAAGATGGTCAGGAAAGGGGTTTTCAGTCCTTACCGTACTCTAACATACCCAACATCACAAATACATATGTTTTTATTCTTTTTACAGGTGTTGAGGAAAGAATCCATGAGTTTCAAGAACCCCTGGATTTGAGGTCAAATCCTTTTCAAGGGGTAGGGAATGATGCAATCCTACCCCCCAAGGGCATTGGATAGAAGACTCCAAGAAGATTGGGCCAAAAATGCAAGAGAAGGTCCTAGGGTTCTCATGAGCCTTAGGGTAGATTTCGGGCCCAAGGGCTAAGTATGAACCCTCTTATCTTTGTACATATTAGATTAAGGTTTCATTAAATTTGGGCCTTGTATTTAGGGCTCCATAATGTAGGTAGGGTACCCTAGAAATATAGGATTTTTCAGCCTTTGTATTTTAGGGCACCTAGACTAGTTTTTGTATTAGGGGTAGTTTTGTAATTTCACATGCACTAAGTGAATATTTGATGTGTGTGGTTGGAAATAAATTTAATTGAATTGGTAGAAGCCCAATCCAATTAAATTTTAGAGGGGGAGGTGAGCCATTTGCTTACTACACCCCATTGCCACATCATATAGTCACACTTTGTGCATGTCCTTCATGCTTTACATGCCTCATGACACCTAAGCACACTTAGTGGAGAATCTTGGAATTGATCTTGGATTAGTGGGCTGAACCATAACTAAAATTCACTAATCATAATTAGTGAAATTTTGGCTCCACAGTTTGGCTCCACAAATTCAATTTCAAATTCAAGTAAAATTTGAATTGAAATTCAAATTTCCCTCCAATTTTGTGTGACACTTAGGCTATAAATAGAGGTCATGTGTGTGCATTTTTTTAACTTTGATCATTTGAATATTAAACTTCAGATTTCAAAGCTCATTTAGAGCACAAAATTTCGTGCTCTTCTCTTCCTCTCCTTTCATTCATCTCTTTCTTCCTCCAAGCTCTTATCCATGGCCTCCTATGGTGGTGAGCTTCTTCTTGAATCATCTTCTCCTTGAAGTGGCGTCTCCTCTCTCTCTTCCTTTCTCCATTCCGCTGCCATTCATCTTCCAAGAAGCAAAGGAATCCATTGATGAAGAAGATCCTAGGCGTACAAGCTCCAATGGAGCTTACATCTGGGGAGGGAAAGAAGGAGCACAAAACTTTGTGCCTCAAAAGAGGTCTGAACTTTGAAGTGTAATTCTCAAATGATCAAAGTTGAAAAAATGCACATACATGACCTCTATTTATAGCCTAAGTGTCACACAAAATTGGAGGGAAATTTGAATTTCTATTCAAATTTTACTTGAATTTGAAATTGAATTTGTGGAGCCAAAATTTCATTAATTATGATTAGTGAATACCAGTTATGATTCAGCCCACTAATTCAAGATCAAGTACAAGATTCTCCACTAAGTGTGCTTAGGTGTCATAAGACATGTAAAGCATGAAGGACATGCACAAAGTGTGACTATATGATGTGGCAATGGGGTGTAACAAGCAAATGTTCACCTCTCCTTCTAAAATTTAATTGGATTGGGTTACTCCTAATTGAATTAAATTTATTTCCCAACACACATCAAATATTCACTTAATGCATGTGAAATTACAAAACTACCCCTAATACAAAAACTAGTCTTAGTGCCCTAAAATACAAGGGCTGAAAAATCCTACATTTCTAGGGTACCCTACCTACATTATGTAGCCCTAAATACAAGGAACAAAAATAATGAAATCCTAATCTAATATGTACAAATATAAGTGGACCCAACCTTGGTCCAAGGGCTCAAAAATCTACCCTGAGGTTCATGAGAATCCTAGGGCCTTTTTCATCGGCTCTAGCCCAATCCTCTTGGAGCCTCTTGCTCATGGCTCTCGTAACTAGTCCCTTCCTAGGGAGGATTACATCAAGTTGGGGCAAAAGATGGATCGAGTTTACATAGCTTCTTTGGCTACTGCCAACACATGATTGAGCTAAATAATTTACAAAATTAGGGATTGTTGATGTCCATGTTTTATTTCCAGTTGCACCTTGACTCTAACAAGATGTAATGAACAATGTTGTTTTAATGAAAATCTGAATTGATTCGACCCTATGTTCTACTAAATGTCCTGTTCAAAACTTGCAATACTTCAACAATGTATCATTCACATGCATCCATGCTTATTTTTCTTTTTGGTTTCATTGCTCATTGCATTCTTTCCTTGAAATCAGAATTGTAATAATTGTAATCAAAAGGAAAGAATGCGCTTTATGGCACCCTTACCGAACGCGTGCCAAAGCTAGATTGATGAGTGAAATGTACGAGGTGCAAGAGGAGATGAAGGCCGACATGGAGGCCATGAAAGCCATGAAAGAGCAAATGAAAACAATGATGGAAGCCATGATGAGTATGAGAAAAATGATAGAGGTCAACACGGCTACAGTCATTTCTGCAAGTACTGCCACTGAGGTGGAACCGACTCACCCTTCTGGCCTCATCCAAGTAAATCGCCCAGCCTTGGATATGGTAGGTCAGGGAGGCGAAGCGTTAAGAAGTGCGGGCGGCCCCCATTTTGTGCAGGTCCAGAGCAAGCATTCCTTCCCACCTATACACCACCCAATGTTGCACACGCTCCCGATGAGAATGTCGATAACTCCGCTTCCATACTCATTGAGAGCCAACAACCCCAATTTGGTCAGGCACAGGTCCCTCAACCCATGGGGGAGACACATAAAGTACCCCGAGACCATACTCTAGCCGACTTTGAGCCTTGCCTCGGATATGCTACTGAGGGGTAGGCGTTTGGTGGCATACCCCTGCCAAACACTTTGGGGAGCCTTCAGTATCGCCCACAACCACAGCCCTTACATTTTGTGGTGGAAAGACTGCCTCCTGCCATTGTGGAAAAGGGAAAATTTGATCATATAGAGGAAAGGCTAAGGGCCATTGAAGGAGGTGGAGTTTATGCTTTTGCTGACATGGCAGAGTTTTGCCTACTGCCTGAACAATATCAATACTCAGCCAATATAATCCCTTCTCATTACCCACCACCCTATCAGCCAAGAACACCAAATCATCCACAAAGGACACCTCTAAATTAGCCACAAAACCCACCTGTTGCACATCTGATACCAAACATCACCCTTAACATGAACCAAAACACCAACCAAGGAAGAATTTTCCAAAAAAATAAACCTATAGAATTCACCCTAACTCCAGTGTCGTATGCTAACTTACTCCTATATCTACTCAATAATGCAATGGTAGCCATAATCCCGACAAAGGTTCCTCAACCTCCATTTTCCTAAGGATACAACTCGAATGCAACATGTGCTCATCGTGGAGGAGTTCCAGGGCATTCTATTGAACATTGTATGACCCTAAAACATAAGGTGCAAAGTCTAATTGATGCAGGCTAGCTAAAATTCGAGGAGGATAATTGCTTGTGAATTCTGACATTGTTAAGTGACACTATGTGTGGGGCAATTTGAAGGTTGTTGTTAGATGTCTCCAATGACTAATTAGGATTTTCAAGTATATGTTATTACTGTAAACAACAGTCACAATGCTAATAATATGGATAAATTTGATGTCATTGTCTCTCATTCTCTCATAATTACATCTTTTCTTATTTAACTTTCACTGGAATGTGAATGTAAGTCGTTGGTTTGTTTGCTCAAATGGCCTGCCCTCCTGAGTTGATCTTCAAGTCTGTTCAATCAAAAAATGCTCATTCTATACATTTGGTGGGGGTGCCGTAAACGATGAGTAAAGTAAAAAAAGAAGAAAAAATGTTTGATTGACTGTTTTTCAAATCAAAATAAGAAGTACAGACATTCATGTGACCTCATTCTTAAAAGTTTTCTTTTTTAGAGAAAAGTGAGTTGTCAAGAACAAAAGTTGTTCAGCTTAATCTGTCAATTGAAAATCCTTTAAATATTTCTCGTCCTAGAAAATTCATTTTCGAGAACCTGCACAGTTTCTTTCATTTTTCCTTGCTACAAGGTCATCATAAAAGACAACAATAGATACCTCAGAGCCCTACACTGGGGCAATGAGAGGCACCGTGCATGAGCCTCAAGCAAACCTAGGGGCAGATCAGAAGTTCTTACCCGATAGGTCGAGAACCCGAAAGGACGACCTAGGAAAAAATTAGGGTGATAAAAAATAAAATAAAAAATAAAAAACAATCAAGGGCGTGTTATTAATGTTTTGTCCCAAAATCAAAACTAAAAGTATCTAGTCAAGATTTGAAATGACACATGGCCATGTTTCAACATCCCAAACACTAATTTATCCCTTGCTACCTCCTCTGAGCCATAGCATATTTGTTTTCTAAAGACAACACCAAAAAAAAAACAACAAAAACAAAATAGGAACCCTGAGTAGGAACCACCACTAAAATGGCGGGAAGAGCAATGCAAACAATACATGCATGAAGTTGGGCAACAATGAAAGGAAAAAGAAAATAAAATCCGCCAAAGGTGAGTGAAGAAAAAGAGAGACAAAAGATCTCCAGATTTTACATGAAAGGCACAAAAATGCAATAAGGATTAATGTATAAGGCAAAAGGAATAGAGCCCAACCCGAGTTGAAATGAACAAAGTACAAGCAAGACTCTCAAGCTTCTTACTCAATGTAACCCTTAAACACTCTTTGAGCCTCTCTAATATTTTTTCATAGCCCTCTTACCCCTGACCATGTTACGAGCCCAATAAAGCCCATGTGGATCAAGCAATGAATAATTTTCCTTTTAGGTTTGGATTCTGGAATGAAACCCAAACACACTTGTTATTGTTGAAAAAAATATTTAAAAAACCCTAAGGTTCGCACTTGCACGTTTGAGAGGAAAACACATTTGACCATGAGCTCGTGGAAGATGCCCAAAGACAATTGTGATAGTCGAGTACATTTGATGTTAGTCGCTCATGCCGACTCCTTAGGATTCCTTTTGAATCCAAGGGTGGCCTTTTGTTGTATAAATTATTTCGGGATCAACTTATGTCATCAAGTTTCAGCGGTATCGACAGACCCTTGGCATCACTCTACGATCTTAAATCGGGAAAGTTTCACTTGGTCACATACCAAAGTGTGACAATCCATTGTCATCCTTCAATGGGGCGCATGATCGATCCCAAAGCCTTATGTTTCCTTGTTGTGTAGAATAATAGAAGGTTTTAAAACAAAAAAAAAAGGGATAAACCTTAGGATCAACATTTCAATTGATTGATTAAATGTCAAATGGCTCCACTACTGTCACCCAAAATTTTCAAGTGGCTAAATCAAACAAAACATACACTCTGAGGGAGTCCCCGAAGAGATTTGCAAAAAGATAGGATGAGGTCTCGTGAGTTATCACGTCTTTCAGAAAGAGACAGTCAATATGTGTTTTCCACAAAAAGAAAAAAAAAAGCAAAAAAAAATCAAATCAAAATCAAAATCACAAAAATAGGAAAGAATGTCATGAGCATTACACAATTTTCATGATTCAAAACCTTTCACATTACTAGCATTTCAAGATGAAGGTTGCATGCATCTGCATCCAAAAAATCATTTTCATATTAGGCTATAAGTGTGTAGATTTCTCTTTATATACCAATTTCCCAAATATAATGTCCTATCTTTTAAGTTTAGGATGAGAGGTCCTCTCAAAGAGTCAATCTCTTGCTTTCTCATAAGGTTGAGCCCTTTGGTACTAGTGCCTATTGGCTTGTGTCATAGGTCTCAACGTCCTTTGCTTTATGATTTCATAGGACTCAAAGTCCACATCTTTATCTTGCATAGGACTCAAAGTCCTCACCTTTATATAGCATAGGACTCAAAGTCCTCACCTTTATCTTTCATTGGACTCAAAGTACTCTATCTTTATCTTTCATAGGACTCAAAGTCCTCTGTTTTTATGCTTTCATAGGACTCAAAGTCCTCTGTCATTTACATTTCGAAGACTTCAATGTCTTCATTTACATTTCAAAGACTTTAATGTCTCCAGCCATTTAGGCTTTCAAAAGACTACAATGTCTTCATTTACATTTCAAAAACTTCAATGTCTTCAGTCATTTACGCTTTCAAAAGACTACAATGTCTTCATTTACATTTCGAAGACTTCAATGTCTTTAGTCATTTACGCTTTCAAAAGACTACAATGTCTTCATTTACATTTTAAAGACTTCAATGTCTTCAGTCATTTACGCTTTCAAAAGATTACAATGTTTTCATTAACATTTCCAAGACTTTAATGCCTTTAGTCATTTATGCTTTCGAAATACTACAATGTCTTCATTTACATTTTGAAGACTTCAATGTCATACCCTAATTTCATTCGGGGACTATCATTCATTGATCTTTTAATCCATGCTAGTCGACTTACAATGTTGAACGTGAGTTACAGTGCAAAACAGATGATCATTCAATGTTTTGATCAAGAATGCAAAAAATACCAAAAAAGGGGGCAAAAGGGTCTTTCCCTTGGTTTTCCTGGACCCTAGCTCGCCCAGGCTAGCCTCTGGCTCACCTGGGGCAACAAATAACTTCATGGTGAAGAAACCAACTTGCCTGGGCGAGCTCATTGCTTCAGCATTAAGTTTCAACTCACCTGGGCGAGCTGCAACTGCCCCAAAGTGACCCTTTGCCTATAAATAGGCTTCCTAGAGGTGCTTTAAAGGGTTCCAAGGTTCAGAAGCTGAGGGAATTGAGAGAAAAGAGAAAGAAGAGGAAATGAAGCCGAGGCATTGTCGAATCGCGACTGTGATCAATCTCTACATCATTCCTTGTTCGGTGTTCTTCATGTGATTGTCGGTTAGTTCTGTTTTTTAGGATTGAATGTGATCTATGTACCCTTAGGGGTCCCCCTTGTTATTATGTGCACATCCATCTCGTTTTCCTTTGTAAAGTTCAATCTAAACCGATCACTAGTGTTGTAAAGTTGTCTTTAAAGAGATTGAAAGTTAATAGACAAATCCAAGATAAAACCAACTCTTAACTAATTTCTTTTTATCATATATTAGTTTAGATCGTTTCAAGGTCCAATGCCTTAACGATTCTCTTCGCTTTTCAAAGTTTAAAACATTGTTTCAAGGTCTAACGCCTTAAATGACTTTTTTTCACAATTAAAATGAATCTTTCAAAAACATAAAAATCAATTTAACACATAAACATTCTGACTTAAAGAACTTCGTAGGTCTGAATTCCTCATCGCACCTCAGGATACGTAGGAGCAAGGGCAACACCCTTGTCAACCCCAAAAAATAAAAAGGGAAAATACACAATTTTGAAGTCATGTTTTGCACACTCGATTAAAGGTTGTCGTCCCTTGTGACGGGTACGTGGGGTGTTGATACCTTTCCCATGCGTAAACAACTCCCGAACCCTTATTTTCAAAAATTCACAGACCTCTTTTTTGTTTTTCTAGCGTTGTTAGCAACTCCACACGTTTTCTTCATGAGAAGAGACACTTTTTCTTTTCACCCCGCACTCCCGTCGTAGGGTAGGTTGTGACAGTTTCCAACTGTTACTAAAGAATATAACACTCATAATTTCATAAGTCTAGTGAATTAGAACATAGGATTACCTTGACTATGTAAGCATCATTTACAAATGCTGGACTTGAAGCCTCCAAATTCTATTTTAATGAGTCATTTTCTTTATTCAATCTAACAATCTGATCTTGTGAAGTTGAAAGGGTCAGATAGTTAAACTTAAGAAAGGGAAGTAATAAAATATCTAAAACTAGTAAGTTACACAAATTGTTAATTAATTCTTTATGGAACCTCTGCACTGCCTGAGATAGATATCAAATAATGAAATATAATCCAACAATATATTTGTGAAAATAAAGAACCTTTTGTTTGGGCATATAGGATAAGGGATCAGAGTCTTAGAAAATAACTAAGGTCCAGTTCCAAATTTCCTATAGATATCATATATTGTTCAAATAGTGCCTTACACTGAGTTCACCTTATTTTATACAAACACAAACATAAAGTCCAAATTGGGGATTGCAATGTGCCATGGATCCATCTTACAATGTGCTGGAAAGTATGATTAATCATGAAGAAAATAGTTGTAACACCCAAAGGCCAAAGCAACTACCAATGCCAAAGTTCGATAGTTAGGATGAGCATCAATCCAAATTCTAAAGCCTAGACACGAAGAAAATAGTTGTAACAGCAAGAAAGATCATTCGAACAATCGACAACATAAAACACAAGATGTGGGACATATCACAATAAGCACCCATGTACATCCATTGTTCAATTCAAGAGAGTAAATTTGTCAAGATACCATGTGCACCACTCACTCACTTACACTAACTCATGAATTATTGTCATAACTCAAACAAAATCAGCAAATTTCAGCACAAGAAAAATGTATATAACTTTCACATTCAATGAATCAAACTTGAGAGCAATCAGCAGAGTCATAAAAACAACTAGACAGACAAAAGAGGATGAAGATGAAATAATACCTTTGGAGTTTCCCCCTCCAGTTTCACTATCACATTCAGAATCTAAATGTGAAGACGATGACTCATCATTGTTACTCCATGGCAGAGTCCTCTTCATAGTACGAACCAAACACTATAAATACACAAACAATGCCATGGATCAGTGACTACGAATAAAACAAAGTGGTTCAAGCCCCAATAATGCTACTATGCAAATAAACAGTGAAAGATTCCATGCTCAAATATCGCTCAACAGAAACAACATCTTCAATATGAGCATAAAAATTTGATATTTAAAAAGAAGAAGAAAAAAAGTGATGAATTATTAAGAGTTGAGGTTGCCATCAAAGACGCGGACAAACCCACGAAAATTTTTCTGAAACTGTACAAAAACAGAGAACTAAACTTGAGCGTGCTACTATAACAATAGGGAATTAGAGGGTCATGAATTTTGAAAAAATGGAGTGAAAAAACGAAAAAGAAAAAGAAAGCAAAAAGCTGAGAAGAGATAGAGTACAAAGGATAGGGAAGTAATAGAGAGAGAGCAGCAACATCGGTTTGTATAAAATAAGGTAAATGGACCCACCACTCTTGTGTCTAAAACTGTGAGAAAATATAGAGCGGTGGGAGGGACACTCTCCTTGTCTTTTCCAAACGTGTCTTCTTCAGAGCCTTGGGAAGAGAAGAGAAGGCATTAGGAAGAGGGGATAGTGCATTAGAAAGAGTGAAACGAGTGAAAGGAGAGGAATAAATGCACATTTAAATTTAAAATTGTCCAAATTCAAATACGGTTTCACGAATACCATCTTTGAAATGTTGACAGTATTTACAAAATTGTCGCTGCCCCCTAAACAACAATAGTTTTGCGACAGCCAACTTTAAATACGCATCATAAAATATACTTTTTTTAGCAGGCCAAGACAACCAGGAAATGACATCGATGTTTATCTAAGTCCCTTGATTGAAGACTTGAGAAAGTTATGGGACAAGGGAGTTGATGTGTTTGATGGGAATAGATATGAGACATTCAAGTTGCGTGCGATGATATTTTGTACCATTAATGACTTTCCAGCATATGGGAATTTGAATGGATACAACATTAAGGGCCATCATGCATGCCCTATCTATGAAGAAGACATAAGCTACGTACAAGTTAAACATGGAAGAAAAATAGTGTACACTCGGCATCGACATTTTTGGAAACCTTATAACCCTTACCCGCAATTGAAAAAAGATTTTAATGAAGTCAAGAGCATGAAATTGTGTCGATACCCTTAACTGGTCAGCAGGTTCTTGAGCATGTTGAGAACATCAATTCTATATTTGGAAACACCCAAAAGAAGCTGACAAGCAAAACTTACATATGGAAGAAGAGATTGATATTCTTTGATCTTGCATATTGGTCCGATCTAGATGTTAGACATTGTATTGATGTTATGCATGTGGAGAAATATATGTGTGATAGTTCCATTAGCACACTTCTTAACATTCTAGGCAAGACAAAGGATGGTTTGAATACTCATCAAGATCTAGCTGAGATGGATATACATGACCAGTTACATCCAAGGTAAGAAAATACACTTGCTTCTAGCATGTCATACTTTGTCAAGAAATGAGAAGATAAGTTTTGGTTAGTGTTTGTGCCATGTGAAAGTGCCACAGGAATACTCTTCAAATATTAAGAGCCTTATGCAGGTGAAAGATCTGAAATTTGTTGGCTTAAAGTCTCATGATTGCCACATTTTGATGCAATAACTCTTGGTCGTGGTGATACAAGACATCTTGCCTAACAAACTCGCGTGTGCTTTTTCTTCAATGCCATATGTAGCAAAGTCATTGACCCTCTAAAGTTAGATGACTTAGAAAATGAGGTTGTTATTATCTTGTGTCAGTTGAAGATGTATTTTTCTCCTTTATTTTTTTACATCATTGTTCACTTAATTGTTCATCTATGAGGGAAATTAAATTGTATGGTCTCGTTTATTTACAGTGGATGTATTTAGTTGAGCAATACATGAAGATCTTAAAAAGGTATACAAAAAATATACATCGTTCTGAAGCATCCATTGTTGAAAGGTACATTGCAGAAGAAGCTATTGAGTTTTGTTCATAGTACATTCGAAAGGAAAACTTGTTGGGCTTCCCAAATCTCGGCATGATGAGGAGTGGTAGGTAAGGGTTCACTAGGGCTGCATGTTATAACTTCGGGTCTAAAGGAATTGAAACAAGATCATTTGTATATATTGAATACCAATATTGAAGTTGTGCCATACATAGTTCATCACAAAGACTTACTCAAGGAAAGTAACCCAAAAATGACCAAGAATGGGGTGTTGAAAGAGCATAACAAGATTTTCCTGAATTGATTTTAAGATACAATCTTTGGTGACGATAATGCTTCTGAAACATTGAGGAAGTTAGCAGATAGGCCTAAAAGAAATTTTAGAACTTGGTAGGGATATGATATCAACAAGTATTCGTTCTACACCCAATCACAAGACGACAAGAGTACAATGCAAAATAGTGGAGTTAGTCTTAAGGCTGAATCCCAATACTTTGCTACTGTAAATGATGACAATCCTCGTTTGGTGTCTATGCCTTACTTTGGAATCATTGCATAAATTTGGGAGCTTAATTATCTTAAATTCATTGTGTGTGTTTTTAAGTGTAAATGGATTGATAGCAATCTCGATGTGCAAACTGATGATTTCATATTTACTTTGGTAGGTCTGAAGAAGCTAGCTTACCAGAATGAGCCTTTCATCATGGCAGAGCAAGCTAATCGGGTGTTTTATGTTCAAGATCCTTGTGATGAAAGGTGGTCAGTGGTTCTACATGAAAAACCATTGGTGTTAATCTTAAAGATGATGATTCAACCCTTGATACTTGTCACACTCCTTTCTTTGCACACATGCCTAACGTTAATGGAGAAGAAGTTGACGATGTCCATGCAAATCGTAATGACCATGATAAAGGACAATTAATTAGCATCGTATAATGTAATCATTTTTTATATATACTTGTTTCCATATTTACAATTACATAACTTACTATACTTTTCAGTTGACTTTAATTAATATTGTTTTTTAACAGGCACATGGTTACACCACCAAGCTCCCTTCCTCTTGAGTCAACATATTCACCGTCTATGTCAAAGAGGACTACAAAAGCCACACAACTCAGATCATTGTCTGCCAAACTCGTGGAGGTGGAGAGACCACTAGTTCATGTGGATCCTACCACTAGGAAAGCTGATGGTCCACACAAAAAGAAATTAAGGACCTATTTGGGGGGTCATTGCTCGAGACAAGGTGGATGTTACATATGTTAACTAAAAACAGGTTCCTGCAACTTAGAAGGATTTGATTTGGGAGGACATTCAGGTATTTCAATTGAAACTTGTATGTTATGGTAATTGGACATATTAAACCAACACATTTTTGTTATTTACTAACTCTTACAATTCATTTTGTTTACAAGGCTAAATTTGATATTCCTGAAGCGTCCGATAAAAGGATGAAGAAGAAAATCCTATAGAGTGTAGGAGAGCACTAAAGGAAATTTAAGTACAATTTGACCTCCAAATAGGCTTTAGTAGAACGCAAGGAGGACAACGATGACAAAGTCTATGAGAAGTACAAAATTGGCAAAGAGAAGTGGAACCAATTTTGTCAAAGTCATAAAGACCCTTCATGGGAGGTTAGTTGTGGTCCTTCAACTGTTTGAAATTGAGATTTACAATTGATTTAAGTATTTTTTATATATATTGTCTAGTTCTCACATGATGTTAGAAAGAAGGCACAATCCATCCAGAAACAAAACATTGCCCATCATGTGTTGCCTCGTGGGGGTTATAATTTTCTTGAACAAAATTTAATGGAGGAAAAAAAAGAAATGATTGGAGCAAGCAACCCAATCTGGGAGCACTAAAACAACCATTGATCCTCCATCTCCCATTAGACGACACATGAAGTGGAAGATGACTCGCACAAAAAAATCAGGTCAAATGACATCTGAGGTGACACGCCAAATTGCTGATAGAATTGTAAGTTAATTTTTAGTTTCAATTTTCTCTATATATAATAACAACAATAGTCCGTAAACAATTTCATATTTTGTTGATTGTAGGATTTCCCTAGAAGAGTAGTCTACACATGATAGTTTTGTAGCCTATGGCCATCAAGATGTACTGACTGTTGCCTTTGGGTGACCAGAGCATCTTGGCCATGTCCATGTTGTTGGAGCCAGTGTGACAATTAAGCAATACTTTGGACCAGCTTTAGCAGGCTCTCGCACATATATGTCGATCATCCCAAAAAAGCTGGATCGACTCAAACAAAATATTAAGGAGGAGTTGACATAGAATATCAGGGACGAGCTGGAGCAGACGATCACTAAAAAAGTGAGGACCAATACACGAATGCATCAGACAAGCGTGGGTTGTATGTTGTTAACAATCCTACCCGCCTAGTTGCCCTTGGAAGAGTTTATAAGGGGTTGACAATTGTGCACCATGTACCTTTGGGAATTGATCTGGTGAAGGTGGTTGCTAACCAAGTTTTAGACGTTGATGCTTGCATTCCTATACCCACTAAAGAAATTCAGTTAGTGGGGCAGACCCTTAATACCTTCCTTGCTTGGTCGACACATCTTGTACATCTTTTTTTCAGAAAAGGTATTTCCTTTTTGTTCTATTTATTATTTTTTAAAAAAATATTTTTTTACAAATAAAGTGTTGATTGCCATTGACTTATGTTTATTAACTGTGTGGGATAAACAAGTACCAAAGGAATTGGCAAAGCTTGCTGATAACCTAAACCTGATGACGATCCCATATACCAGATGACATTGATAATCCCACAACTTTTGTTGAACACAGACCAATTATACTAATCAATGCTAGGCTTAGGGTTCTGTTTCTAGCTCCTATATTTAGTTCAAATTTATTTCATGAAATAGTTGTATGATTTATAGCTTGTTATTGAGATTGCAAATACAAAAAATTCTGATTGGACATGTCGTGATTAGAGGCAATTTCATATTTTGATAGAATTGGGCAATATGACTTTTAGACCTCCTATTAAGAGTGAGTATATAAAGGAAAAAAGGAAACAGGACTGGGCCTTATTTAAGTTGATCCAAAGCTGAAGAAACATTGGTAGGAAGTTAAAGTTGTTACAAGTACACAACTACTATAGGTAGGAGTTTGTTATGGGGGAAAGGGAATTTTTTTTGGATAAGTGACATTTGCTACTTTTTTGCTAATCTATTATACATTATTACAGTTTTAAGGTGGTCAAACCAGCAATTAGACTAACCTTCCAAGTATAATATATATTCAGAAAGTTTCATTTTAATAGAAGCATGGACTCAAGTATGCAACATCATTTGAAAGTTGCTACTTCTTTAGGCTTCTGTATTATGTAGGAACATGTATCCCATAGTGGGAGCTATCAGGTTACACAATAACATATTTGCATCATTATTTTTTTTTGTAATCTTATGTGTCATTGCCTAACTTGGACAAGATAACATTGAATTGGCTGGCTTTTCATGGATAGCTTCAATGAATGTATACTCTCAAAATTTCAAATGAGATTATATGATCAGCAAAAAGGCTTTTTGGGAACTACAGAGAAAAAAAATAATGACAATGCTTCCATATGTTCATAAAAACAAATCAAATCAAATTGATTCATGTTTCTTCAGGCTGGTTCTATTAGAAAACATTAACAATTAGCATATTCTCTTCCTTCTGTGCAAGAGGTGTCTGTGTGATGAAATTAACAATGTAGAAACTAAAGCATCATTACCATGATTAGAGTGTTTTCAGAAGCTCCTTCCTATTTTAAATAACCAAACTAGATATTTAATTGTTTGATATCCTCAAAAATACACAGACATTCTCTATCTTCTACCAATAGTAGTTATGAACTAGTATTGTAAATTAATTTCTTGTGATTTAGGATGACTTATCCAAACCAATATGAGTTGTACAAGAGGGTAGATGAATCGCCTAGAAAGGAGAAGTATGTAATTTTGTCTACCTTTCCAGAGAGATCTAGTGAAAATGAAATTAATGATGCTTTTCAAGGAAAACCAAGGTAATTGATATTTTTTTTTTTTTTTTGTAGCTAAAAGTTACAATCCCAGTCCATATTATCTAACCTTCTGATGTAGCATTTAAGCTTGACAATATACAATTCCATTTAATTGTTTCTCTGACAATTTTGCAGCAAGGATCCTAGGAAAACCTCAAGGATTTGGTTAGTAGCTTTATCCTCACTCCATTATTAGTCTTACCCCTTTATGGTAAGTAGCTTTATTCTCAATAATGCCTATTATACCTCACAATTACTACTTAGATGACAAAACCACTATATATAAATGTACAAAATGAAAATCATAGAGGCATCAAAAAGAGGACTACTATTTACTACGACAAATCACTCCATGAATTGCACAAAATGAAATGAAACGAAAACCACATTACAAGTTTAGCCACAAAGAGAATCTAAGAACAAATCTGGTTCGAGATGCGGTGGCGGTGACACGATGGCAAGCACGCAACGACGAGGTGGGCAAAGAGAGCTTCTCAACAATAAAGTGAAGGCCCATGAGAAGGGTTACAAAAGTGAGCATGAGAGAGTAAGGCGCCAAAGAAAGAGGATTAGAAATGTTAAAAAAGAGTCAACATCAGTTTTATTTAAAAATCGATGTTAATGATGGATTTGACAACATCAATTTTCAAAAACCGATGTTAATTTCTTACTAACAACATTGGTTTTTTGAAAACCAATATTAACATTGTACTAGCAACATCGATTTTCAAAAAACCAATATTGTTAGTAAGAAGTTAACATCGGTTTTTGAAAAATCAATGTTAAGAGGCTCTATTTTTTTACGGAATTGCCACCATGAATAATTTAACATTAGTTTTTCTTGTAATCAATATTAAATTGGTAATGTTGACTGCATATTTGTAATAGTGTTAGGATCATTGTATAACAAAAATTACTTTTAAAATATTTATAAAAAAATCAAAACAATTTGTCATATCCTAAATTCGTCCGGGGACTACCGTTCATTGATGTTTTGATCCTTGCTAGTTGACTTACCATGTTGAAAACCAGTTACAATGCGAAACAGATGATCATTAAGTGTTTTGATCAAGAATGTGGATAATACCAAAAAAAAAGGGGGCAAAAGTGTTTTTTCCTTGGTTTTCCTAGACCCTAGCTCACCCAGGCTAGCCTCTGGCTTGCCTGGGCGAGCTACAACTGCCACAAAGTGACCTTTTGCCTCTAAATAGGAATCCTAAGGGGGTTTCAAGGGGTCAAAAGTGGAGATAACTGACAGAAGAAAGAAAGAAAAAGAAGAAAGAAGCGGAAACAAAGTCGAGGTGCTACCAAATCGCGATTGTGATCGTCCCTACGTTGTTTCTTATTCGGTGTTCTTCGCACCAGTCGGTTTGTTTTTATTTTTTGAGGATTGAATGTGATCTATGTACCCTTAGGGGTCCCCCTTGTTGTTTTGTGCATATTCATCTTCTCCATCTATCATCGGCAATCTCTTCTTCTTTGTAAAGTTCAATATTAATCGATCACTAGTGTTGTAAAGTTGTCTTTAAAGAGATTGAAAGTTAATAAACAAAACCAAGATAAAACCAATTCATAACTAACTTCTTTTTATCAAATATCACTCCAGATCATCTCAAGGTCCAACGCCTTAGCGATTCTCTTCGCTTTTCACATTTAAAAGATCGTTTCAAGGTCCAACGCCTTAACGATTCTCTCCGCTTTCCAAAATTTAAAACATTGTTTCAAGGTCCAACGCCTTAAATGACTTTTTGCT
This sequence comes from Glycine soja, assembly GCF_004193775.1. Classification (NCBI taxonomy): domain Eukaryota; kingdom Viridiplantae; phylum Streptophyta; class Magnoliopsida; order Fabales; family Fabaceae; genus Glycine; species Glycine soja. Next base: position 16,971,702 of record NC_041015.1, read on the forward strand.
CGCAAATAAAATGAATCTTTCAAAAACATAAAATCAATTTAACACACAAACATTTGGACTTAAAAAACTACGTCGTCACACTTGAGGATACGTAGGAGCAAGGGCAATACCCTTGTCGACCCCAAAAATAAAAAGATATAAAAAGGGAAAAGTAAATAATTTTGGAGTCACATTCCACACTCAATTAAAGGTTGTCGTCCCTTGTGATGCGCATGTTGGGTGCTAATACCTTCCCCATGCGTAAACAACTCCCGAACCCTTCTTTTCAAAATCCGCATACCTCTTTTTGGTTTTGCTAACGTTTTCCTCAAATAAACGTTGGTGGTGACTCCATGTGTTTTCTTCATGAGAAGATGCACCTTTACCTTTCACCTTGCCCTCCCGTCATGAGGTAGGTTGCGATAGATTGTGACTCCACTGGGGACTTGCTAGAGAGTTAGGTCATTCGATCAGTGTGCAATGTTTTTATCATGATTTCCTTTTTTATTTTTGTTCCCTTTTCCCTTTTACCTTTTGTTTTGTCCATATTTGTATATAACCTTTGCTATGTTGTTGTGTTTGCTGTGTGTCTGCCTATCTATTACATTTGTAGCTAGAAATATTTTTGTTATATGCACACATGGTACCTACATCTTTGCACACATGTTGAGATATTAGGCCATACACTCAGGTTTATGTGAGCCATAAGGAGTGGAGGTCGATCCATGGTCATGCTGGGTCTCCGACTCACTTGATAACAGTGAAGCCTCATCTAGAGTTTTCCTCTTTTGGTGATGCATTGTCACTGTTAGTCCCTATCACCACAATGTATTACCTAAGAGAATGATATCTCTAGAAGCCAATAAAGTTACATGAAAGTACCCTTGGGAGTTATCACTAGAAGTGGACTTTTGGATCCTTTCCATTAGGTCCCTGAAATAGGGGGCACATAGAAAACTCACTCTGGCTTGTTCCTTGATTGAATCATGCATCTCTTCATGGCATCATAATGGACATATCATTCCTGCATTTATCATTTATCATATTTATGCATTGCATTTGCATAAGTCATTGCATTACCATACATCTTCATTTAGCATGCTTTTGTTCTGCCAATTGCATACAATTTATTTTCATCGTTCGCGTGTTATTTTCACTCATGCATGATCCTGGCACATAGTTGTTCATGCCTTGCATTTCCCTCACAAAAAAAAGGAACAAAAAAGAACAAAAAACAAAAGAAAGAACAAAAAGAAAGTCATAATGAAGAATGAAGTTTACACCATATTCTTAGTTATATGTGTTGGGTACCATGATGATAGCTATAAACATACCATGTTGGGATTCTACACTCATTTCTCTTTAAAAAATGATTCAAAATCATGTGAACATGCTACCTAATGCATTGTTAACCAGGAAATGATGGTTCTTCGGGCGTCTCATGTCAATCTCATAATTACATTTGTCATGCATAGCATGAGTATGCCCTAGTCATTCATCTCTATGATATGTTGTCGAAGTATTGACAATCAAAATTTCTATTCCTTGGATTATGGGGTCAAACCAAGCACATGATTTTAAGAAAAGGGTTTCATCGAGTCAATGTCAAGTATGGAAGTAACCAAGCACCATGTTGTTTTAATGAAAATCTGAATTGATTCGACCCTATGTTCTACTGAGTGCCCTGTGTAAATTTGCAATACTTCAACAATGTATCGTTCACATACATCCATGCTTATTTTTCTTTTCACATTGGTTGCATTGCTCATTTTATTCTTTCCTTGAAAGCCAAACTGTAATCATTGTGATCAAAAGGAAAGAACGCGCTTTATTGTGCCCTTACCGAACGCGTGCCAAAGCTAGAGTGATGAGTGAAATGGAGGAGGTGCAAGAGCAGATGAAGGCCGACATGGAGGCCATGAAAGAACAAATGACCACAATGATGGAAGCCATGATGAGTATGACAAAAATGATGGAGGTCAACACGGCTACAGTTGTTGCCGCAAGTACTTCCACTGAGGTGGACCCAACTCATCTATCTGGCATCAATCAAGCAATTCATCCATTCTCAGATATGGTAGGCCAGGGAGGCGAAGCATTGGGAAGTACGGGTGGCCCCTATTTTGTGTAGGTCTAGAGTAAGAATTCCTTCCCACCATATGGCTTGCCTCCCAACTATACACCACCCAATGTTGCACACGCTCCCGATGAGAATGTTGATAACTCTGCTCCCATACTCATTGAGAGCCAACAACCCAATCTGGTCAAGCACAGGTCCCTCAACCCATGGGGGAGACACATGAAGTACCCCGAGACCACACTCTAGCCGACTCTGAGCCTTGCCTCGGATATGCCACTGAGGGGCAGGCGTTTGGTGGGATACCCCTTCCAAACACTTTGGGGGGCCCTCAATATCGTCCATAACCAACACCCTTACATTTTGTGGTGGAAAGATTGTCTCCCCCAATGATGGAAAAGGAAATGATAACTATGAAAGTGGACACACTACCAGTGTTCTAGTATGAGAAGATGGTAGGTTACATGCCTTCGAGCTATGCCGATTTATTGTTCGCTGGTGAAAGGATCAAAGTAGGCTTAAAAAGAGGCAAATTTGATTATGGTACTTTGATGAATTCTAGTGATAGGAGGCCTGGGGAAAATGGAGGCAATAAGAAGGAGGGAGAAACCCATGTTGTGGTTGTTGTTCCTACATGGCCAAATTTCGCATTAGCCCAACAATATCAATACTCGACCAATATTAGTCCTTCTTATTACCCACCACCCTACCAGCCAAGAACTCCCAATCACCCACAAAGGCCACCCCCAAATCGGCCATAAAATCCACCCGATGCACATCCAAGACCAAACAGCACCCTTAATACCAATCAAAACACCAACCAGGGAAGGAATTTTCCAGAAAAGAAGCATGTAGAATTCAGCCCAATTCCAATGCCATATGTTGACTTACTCCCCTATCTGCTCAATAATGCACTGGTAGCCATAATCCCAACAAAGGTTCCTCAACCTCCATTTTCCCGAGGATACAACTCGAATGCAACATGTGTTTATCGTGGAGGAGTTCTGGGGCATTCCATTGGCCATTGTATGACCTTGAAACATAAGGTGCAAAGTCTAATTGATGCAGGTTGGCTAAAATTCGAGGAGGAAAATTGCTAGTGAATTCTGATGTTGTCAAGTGACACCATGCATAGGGCAATTTAAAGATTGTTGTTAGATGTCTCCAATGACTCATTAGGGTTTTCAAGTTTATGCCTTTATTATAAACAGCAGTCACAATGCTAATAATATGGATAAATTTGATGTCCTTGCCTCTCATTCTCTCACAATTACATCTTTGCGTATTTATTTAACATTCACTAGAATGTGAATGTACGTTGTTGGTTTGTTTTCTCAAGTGACTTGCGCTCCTGAGTTGATCTCCAAGTCTGTTCAATCAAAAATTGCTCGTTCTACACGTTTGGTGGGGGTGCCGTGAATGACAAGTAACGTAAAAAGACGTTTGATTGACTGTGTTTCAAATAAAAAATAAGAAGTACAGACATTCACCCGGTAGGTCGAAAACCCGAAAGAGCGGCCTAGGCAAAAATTAGAGTTAATAAAAAAATAAAAAGAAGAAAGAATCAGGAGCATGTTTATCAGGGGTTTGGTCCCAAAATCCAAACTACAAAAGTATCTAGTCAAGATTTGAAATGACACATGGTCGTGTTTCAACATCCCAAACACTAAATTATCCTTTGTTACCCCCTCCGAGCCAAAGCATATTTGTTTTCTAAAAACAACACAAAACAAAAAAACAACAAAAACAAAATAGGAACCCTGAGTAAGAACCACCGCTAAACCGGTGGGAAGAGCAATGCAAACAACACATGCATCAAGTTGGGCAACAATGAAACGAAAAAGAAAATAGAATCCGCCAAAGGTGAGTGAAGAAAAAGAGAGACAAAAGATCTCCCGATTTTTACAAGGAAGGCACACAAGTGAAATAAGGATTAATGTATAAGACAAAAAGAGTAGAGCCCAACCCAATAGTTGAAAGGAACAAAAGTACAAGTAAAACTCTCAAGGTTCTTACTCCATATAACCCTAAAACACTCTTTACGCCTCTCTAATCCTTTTTTTCATAGCCCACTTACCCTTGACCACGTTACAAACCCAATAAAGCCCATGTGGATCAAGGAATAACTAATTTTGCTTTTAAGTTGGGATTCTGGAATAAAACCCGCACACGCTTGTCTTCATTTACATTTCAAAGACTTCAATGTCTTCAGTCATTTACACTTTCAAAAGACTATAATGTCTTCATTTACATTTCAAAGATTTCAATGTCTCTAGTCATTTACGCTTTCAAAAGACTACAATGTCTTTATTTACATTTCAAAGACTTCAATGTCTTCAGTTATTTATACTTTCGAAAGACTACAATGTCTTCAGTTACATTTCAAAGACTTCAATGTCTTCAGTCATTTACGCTTTCAAAGACTACAATATCTTCATTTACATTTACAAGACTTCAATGTCTTCTGTCTTTTACATTTTACAAGACTTTAATGTCTTCTGTCTTTTACACTTTATAAGACTTCGACGTCTTCTGTCTTTTATAGGACTCAATGTCATTGCCTTTGGCTTCTTAGGATTCAACCTACTCCGTTTCTATGCTTTGGAAAAAAAACTTCAAAAGTCTTCTGCTCTACAGAACTTCAATGTCCTCCATTTTACGTTTTATAAGACTTCAATATCCTCTTGTTTTTTCAGTTTCACTTCCTTGGTTTTTGTCAGTTGCCCAGTCGAATAGCAAAGTCGCCCAAATGAAATTAGTGTCCTTATCTTTACTTCCCTTTTATTTCCAATAAAAGATAAGTAAAGAAGGGCAACTATCATACCCTAATTTCGTCCGGGGACTACCGTTCATTGATCTTTTGATCCTTACTAGTTGACTTACGGTGTTGAACGTCAATTACAGTGCGAAACAGATGATCATTAAGTGTTTTGATCAAGAATGCAAAAAATACCAAAAAAAAAGGGCAAAAGGGTATTTTTCTTGGTTTTCCTGGACCCTAGCTCGCCCAGGCCAGCCTCTCGTTTGCCTGGTCCACCAAATATCTTCATGGTGAAGAAACCAGCTCGCTTGGGCGAGCTCATTGCTTCAACACTAAGTTTCAGCTCGCTTGGGCATGCTGCAACTGCCCAAAAGTGACCATTTTCCTATAAATAGGCGTCCTAAGGGGGTTTTAAGGGGTTCCAAGGGGTCAGAAGTGGAGAGAATTGACAGAAGAGAGAAGGAAGAAGAAGAAAGAAGAGGAAACGAAGCCGAGGTGCTACCAAATCGTGACTGTGATCGTCCCCACATCATTTCTTGTTCGGTGTTCTTCGCACCAGTCGGTTAGTTTTCTATTTTTTGAGGATTGAATGTGATCTATGTACCCTTAGGGGTCCCCCTTATTGTTTTGTGCATATTCATCTTCTCCATCTATCATTGGCAATCTCTTCTTCTTTGTAAAATTCAATCTTAATCGATCACTAGTGTTGTAAATTTGTCTTTAAAGAGATTGAAAGTTAATAAACAAAACCAAGATAAAACCAACTCATAACTAACTTCTTTTTATCAAATATCACTTGAGATTGTCTCAAGATCCAATGCCTTAATGATTCTCTCCGCTTTTCAAATTTAAAAGATCGTTTCAAGGTCCAACACCTTAACGATTCTCTCCGCTTTTCAAAATTTAAAACATCGTTTCAAGGTCTAACGCCTTAAATGACTTTTTGTTTGCAATTAAAAGGAATCTTTCAAAAACATAAAATCAATTTAACACACAAACATTTGAACTTAAAGAACTACGTAGGTCTGAATTCCTCATCGCACCTGAGGATACGTAGAAGCAAGGGCAATACCCTTGTCGACCCCAAAAATAAAAAGATATATAAAAGGGAAAAGTAAATAATTTTGGAGTCACGTTGCACACTCGATTAAAGCTTGCCATCCCTTGTGACGGATGTGTGGGGTGTTAATACCTTCCCCATGCATAAACAACTCTCGAACCATTCTTTTCAAAATCCGCATACCTCTTTTTGATTTTTCTAACGTTTTCCTCGAATAAACGTTGGTAGCAACTCCATGCATTTTCTTCATGAGAAGACACACATTTACCTTTCGCCTCGTCTTTCCGTCATGAGATAGGTTGCAATTCAATTAATTATATATTTATAATTAATTAATCTGAATGATATTTAATTTGATTCCTTTAAGAAAGATCTAGAATTCAAGTCCTATGAATAAAAAAATAATTGAAAAGAGAGAATCCATTAAAAATGATCAGTTATGATCAAATTTTCCAGCGAATCATGAGCAAAGCTAGTGTCAATGATTAAATTATTCTATATAAATTTATTAATAATATAAGCATTGATTTGTATAGCTGCGTAAGTTCATCTTTCGTCTCTATATATAACGGATCAGATGTCCTTATGGCACAGTCCAACTATGATGTTTTGATCATAACAATTAGCTTGATGTGACTGTATGGATTATATATAGTGATGCATGCATCAATGAGTGAGTGATTGTTATCATGGAAGGAGAAGGGTGAGAAGGCAAGAGGAAGCTCGTGTCCCAAAATGATGTCATTTCATGCATAACCATGCATCTCCCAAGATCATATCTCACCTGCACAGACATATACGCCAACCCTTGGGTCGAAACAAAACAAGTGATGCATTAAACACAACCTGCCGCTTCCCTCTTTCTCTATCTCACGCAGCAGGAGGGACAATTTACTTGTTTTGAGATGGGAAAATCTTAGTGGGGGACCTTTTTATTCATGAGGACTTGTTAGCATCAATTGTGCTAGAATGAACTGTGGCTAACAACTACACAACGTCTATGGGTTCAGTCTCACAGCACATATTCCCATTGTAAATTCCCTTCACGTCTAGATTATAGTAATTTTCAATTTCATATTTCGTATGCATATATGGATCAAATTATTGTTGGTTGCATGCTATGAATGATGTTAAACCATATATAATATATGTTGATTTAATTTCATTCTATTGCATATTAGCAAACTTGATGTTACATATATGTTTTAAATTGTTATCATCTTGCACAAGTTAGCATGCGACGTCAATGATTGAAATGGACCAATGTAAGGTCATGGCATTTATGATATAAATTGTTTTTTAAGTATCCATGCATATTTGTGATGTTCTTGTGCATACAACTTAGATTTAAAAAAAAAAAAAAAAAGAGGTTGCAACATCAAAAGTTGTGGAGTCATCATGTCATGAATAACACATAAGGAAACTTAACACTACATTTCAATCCAAAACCTTAAGGTTTAAGTTTATGAGTCTTCTTCTCAGTTATATAGTGTTCTAACTTTTTCATTTCTACTCGATGTGAGACTTCATATCACACTTATACTCCAGTATTAATCACATTTATTTATAATTTTCTCCCTATCTTCAATTTTCATTTATATTTCTTTTTTATGTTTTGTCTTATTCTTTGTTTCGGTAGAAATTGCAAGTATTTTTTAGGAGAAGTCATAATCTCCCTCGAATTTTTTAAGATCATTATAAGGCGGTAAATTCTTTCTCTAAATGTTTAAGTTGGTTAAACTAAGCTCTATTTTATTTTAAATCGATATTTTATTTAAATATGTGTCTAATCCTTACAATTATATCCACCTTTTTTACTTTAATTCTTGCTAAAATATTTCATTAGTTTTGTTTCGCATATATTTATTTTTAATGCCTCTATCAATTTTTAGTGATAATCTAATATAATCTAAACTGTCCTGTCAATTGTTATGTTAAAGTGGCATTTGAGATATAATTTATTTATAATTTTCTTCCTCTTAGTTATGAATTATAAATTGGGAGTACATGATTCATATCAATGAATCAAGATCAATAGGTCATATATACCTCTAAAATTCACACCAGTTATCATCTGGATCAGAATACTTATTATTGGATCAAACATTGAATTAATGGATCTCTAGTTTAATCATATTAGTACATATTAAATAGATAAATTTATATGTTTTGTCTTGTATAAAAATTAAATTTGTGATCCATGTAATAAATTAGTAGTTCTTTGGCATAATTGGTAAAGTGGTCTTGTGCACTTATAAATTCACACCTCGTTTTTCTCTTCTTTCTTCTTCTTCTCTATGATTTCTCTCCAATTTCTCTTAACGTTGAAGGTCCCCCCCTTCCTCAGCCTCCCTCACGCCTATTTATAGGAAATGAGGGGGCTTGGTGGTCTTGCAGCTCGCCCAAGCGAGCTGTTGCTTCACTCTAAAGTAACCTTGCTCGCCCAATCGAGCTAGTTACTTCACCCCTAAGCTATTTGGAGCCCAGATGAGCAAGAGGCTAGCCTGGGCAAGCCAGGGTCCAGAAAAATGCTTGAAATGACCTTTTTGCCCCTCCCCTTAGGTATTTCCTGCATCTTTGACCAAACCAATGAATGATCTTTCGTTTTGCATGGTAACTGGTGTCGAACAGCTCAATTCAACTAGCGAGAATCAAAATATCCATGAATGACAGTCCCCAGACGAAATTAGGGTATAACAGTTGTCCCTCTTTACTTATCTTTTATTGGAAATAAAAGGAAAGTAAAGATAAGAACACTAATTTCGTTCAAGTGATCTTGCTATTCGACCAGGAAACTAGCGAAAACCAAGGAAGAAAAAACCTGTAAACAAAAGGACATTGAAGTCCTATAGAGCACAAGACTTTTGAAGAGTTTTTTATTTTTTTAAAAAAAGCATAGAAACAGAGGTCGTCGAGTCCTATGAAACACAAAGACAAGGACAATGACCAAAGACTTTGAAGTCTTATAAAGTGTAAAAGACGGAAGACATAGAAGTCTTTAAAATGTAAATGAAGACACTGTAGTCTTTTAAAAGCGTAAATGACTGACGACAATGAAGTTATTGAAATGTAAATGAAGACATTGTAGTCTTTTGAAAGCGTAAATGATTGAAGACATTGAAGTCTTTGAAATGTAAATGAAGACATTGTAGTCTTTTGAAAGCGTAAATGACTGAAGACATTGAAGTCTTTGAAATGTAAATGACAAAGGACTTTGAGTCCTATGAAAGCATAAAGACAGAGGACTTTGAGTCCTATGAAAGATAAAGGCGAGGACTTTGAGTCCTATGAAACAAGCCAATAGGTACTAGTACCAAAGGGCTTAACCTTATGAGAAAGCAAAAGGTTGACTCTTTGAGAGGGCCTCTCATCCTAAACTCAAAAGATAGGACATTAGATTTGGGAATTTGGTATATAAAGAGAAAATTTACAGCCTAATATGAACATGGTGTTTGGGATGCAGATACATGCAATCTTCATCTTGAAATGCTAGTAATGCAAAAAGGTTTTTGAATCATAAAAAATGTGTAATGCTCATGACATTCTTTCCTATTTTTGTGATTTTGATTTTGATTTGATTTTTTCGCTTCTTTCTTTTTTTCTTTTTGTGGAAAGCATAGATTGACATTCTCTTTCTGAAAGACGTGATAATTCATTAGACCTCATTCTATCTTTATGCAAATCTCTTTGGGGACTCCCTCAGAGTGTATGTTTTGTTTGATTTAGTCACTTGAAAATTTTGGAGTGACGGCAATTGAGGGCCCCCCAAAGTGTTTGGCAAGGGTACACCACCAGCTGCTTGTCCCTCAATGGCATATCCGAGGTGAGGTTCAAAGTCGGCTAGATTGTGAGGTCTCGGGGTGCTTCATGTGTCTTCCCCATGGGTTGAGAGATTGTGCATGATCAGATTGGGGTTTTTGGCTCTCAATGGGTATAGGTGCGGAGTTGTCGACATTCCCATCGAGAGTGTGTAAAACGTTGGGTGGTGTATAGTTGGGAGGCAAGCCATATGGTGGGAAGGAATGCTTGTTCTGAACTTACACAAAATGGGGGCCGCCTGCACTTCCCAACTCTTTGCCTCTTTGACCTACCATATTTGAGGTTGGATGATTTATTTGGTTGAGTCCAGATGGGTGAGTCAGGTCCACTTCTGTGACGGTACTTATGGCAACAAATGTAGTCGCATTAACCTCCATCATTCTTCTCATACTCATCATTATGGCCATTTGCTCTTTCATGGCCTCCATGTCGGTCTTCATCTGCTCTTGCACCTCCTCTATTTCACTCATTACTCTAGCTTTGGCACGCATTCGCTAAGGGCATCGTAAAGCGCATTATTTCCTTTTGATTACAATTCTGATTTCAAGGAAAGAATGCAATGAGCAATGCCACCAATGTGAAAAGAAAAAATAAGCACGGATGTATGTGAATGATGCATTGTTGAAGGATTGCAAATTTTACACAGGACATAAGGTTAAATCAATTTAGATTTTCATTAAAACAACATTGTTCATCACATACTAGAAATAAAACATGGATGTCAACATTCCTTAATTTTTGTAAATTATTTAGCTCAATCATGTGTTGGCAGTAGCCAAAGAAGTTATGTAAACTCAATCCATCTTTTGTCCCAACTTTTACAAGCTGGTTACTTCCATACTTGACCTTGACTTGATGAACCTTTCCTTTAAAGCATGTGCTTGGTTCAACTCCATAATCCAAGGAATAGAAATTTTAATTGCCAATACTTCGACAACATATCATAGAGATGAATGACTAGGGCATACTTATGCTATGCATGACAAATGTAATTATGAGATCGACATGAGATGCCTGAAGAACCATCATTTCCTAGTTAACCATGCATTAGGTACCATGTTCACATGATTTTCAATTATTTTTTAAGAGAAATGAGTGTATAATCCCAACATGGTTGGTTTATAACCATCATCATGATACCCAACATATGTAACTAAAAATGTGGGGTAAACTTCCATGCTTCATTGTGACTTTCTTTTGTTCCTTTTTTTTTGTTTTTTTGTTTTGTTGTGTTTTTCTTTTTTTTTTGCAGAGGAAAATGCAAGGATCATGCAAGCGAACTATGAAAATAGAATGTATGCAGTTGGCAGAACAAAATCATGCTAAATGAAGGTGTATGATAATGTAGTGATTTATGCAAATGCAATGCATGAATATGATAAATGATAAATGCAAGAATGATATGTCCATTATGATGCCATGAAGATATGCACAATGCGATCAAGGAACAAGCCAGAGTAAGTTTGCTATGTGCCCCCCTAATTTAGGAACCTAATGGAAAGGATCCAAAAGTCTCCTTCTAGTGACAACTCCCAAGGGTGGTTTCATGTAACTTTACTGGCTTCTAGAGATATCATCCCCTTAGGTAATACATTGTGGCGATAGGGACTATCAGTGACAATGCATCACTAAAAGAGAAAAACTCTAGATGAGGCTTCATTGTTATCAAGCGAGTCAGAGACCCAACATGACTATAGATCGACCTCCACTCCTTATGGCTCACATAGTCCCGGGTACAGGGCCTAATATCTCAACGTGTGTGCGGGGTATTGGTGTCATGTGTGTGTAGAAAAAAAACTTCTAACTATGAATGTAATCGATAGACAAACATGCACCAAACACAACAACATAGCAAAGGTTATAAACAAATATGGACAAAACAAAAGATAAAAGGGAAAAAGGGAACATAAATAAAGAAGTCATGATAAAAACATTGCACACTAACTTAATGGCCTAACTCTCTAACAATTCCCCAGTGGAGTCGCCAACTGTCGCAACCTATCCTTCGGCGGGTGGGCGAGGCGGGATAAAAAAGTGTGTCTTCTCATGAAGAAAATGCGTGGAGTCGCCACCAACGTTTATTTGAGGAAAAACGTTAGAAAAACCAAAAAGAGGTCTATGGAACTTGAGAAAAAGGGTTCGGGAGTTGTTTACGTACGAGAAAGGTATTAGCACCCCACGCACCCGCCACAAGGAACAACAACCTTTAATTGAATGTGCAAAACATGACTTCGAAATTATGTGTTTTCCCTTTTTATGTTTCTTTATTTTTTTGGGTCGACAAGGGTGTTGTCCTTGCTCCTACGTATCCTCAAGTGCGATGAGGAATTCAGACCTACATAGTTCTTTAAGTTTGAAAGTTTGTGTGTTAAATTGATTTTTTTTTTGAAAGATTTATTTTTATTGCGAACAAAGGTCGTTTAAGGCGTTGGACCTTGAAACGATGTTTTACATTTTGAAAATTGGAGAGAGTCGTTAAGGCATAGGACCTTGAAACGATCTTTTTGATTTTTGAAAAGAGGAGAGAGTCATTAAGGCGTTGGACCTTGAAACGATCTCAAGTGATATTTGATAAAAGAAATTAGTTATGAGTTGGTTTTATCTTGGTATTGTTTTAATTAACCTTCAATGCTTTTAAAGATAACTTTACAACACTTAGTGATCGATTAAGATTTACTTTACAAAAAGAAAATATTGCCGATGATAGATGGTGGAAATGAATATGCACAAAAACAACAAGGGGGGACCCCCTAAGGGTGCATAGATCGTATCCAAATCCTTAAAACAAAAACTAGCCGGATGACGAACAAAGAACGATGTAGAAGTCGATTACGGTTGTAATTCGGTAGCGCCACGGCCTCATTTTTCTCTTCTTTCTTCTTCTTCTCTATGATTTCTCTCCAATTTCTCTTAACACTGAAGGTCGCCCAAGCGAGCTGTTGCTTCACTCTGAAGTAACCTTTCTCGCCTAAGCGAGCTGGTTACTTCACCTGTAAGCTATTTGGGGGTCCAGGCAAGCTAAAGACTAGCCTGGCCTAACCAGGGCCCAAAAAAATTCCTGAAATGACCTTTTTTTCCCCTCCCCTTGGGTATTTGTTGCATCCTTGACCAAAACATCGAATGATCTTTCGTTTTACGCGGTAACTAGTGCCTAACAGCTTAATTCGGATAGCAAGAATCAAAATATCCATGAATGACAGTCCCCGGACAAAATTAGGGTAGGACAAATCTTATCTTTTTAAAAGTTAAATTATAATTTTAGTTCTCTTATAATTTTCATTTATAATTTTAGTCTCTTATTTTTAAATATTCAATTTTAATCCCTTGTTCTTTGACCATTAGGAACGAATGATGTGTATACTTATTTGAATTAATGATGTGGCAAAGTAGTTTAAAATTTAAAAATCATTTAAAAAAATAGACATAAAGCAAGAACTCAAGTTACTTTCTTTCACCACTTAAATCACTAAAGGTATGTTTGGATACGCTTGGAAATGCAGTTGAGCAGAGAAATTATGCATTCCAATGAAAAATACCAAAAGATATGTTGGGGTGGCTTTTTTTAATGCCGGTTGCATTCTCCTCAACTCGTATGCAAACACACGCTAAAGCAATTCACTAACTTGAGTTACATTGTAAATATTATATTATATATTATATATACATTACTAAATGAGTTAATTCCTTTTTAAATATATTTATTTAATATTAAATCAGGTTTGTAAACAATAAATTTATCCAATAAATATACGTAACATTTAATAAATAAATTCTATAATTTCTATTTAATATATTTTTTCATACAATCACTTGTCTTTCATATATTTTATATCACATCATCATATTGAAGTAATTTATATGCATTCAAAATATAATACTACGTACATAAAATATAAAGTAATGTGGTAAATTTATAACTTTGTAATATTTAAGTATGATATTATAATTTAATATACGTAATATTATAAATATTATAATATTATAATTTATATTATAAATATTGTAACATTATGATTTTATAAATATTTAACAGAAACATTACTTAATATTAAAATAAATTAGTGATGTGATAAAAAATGAGAAAAATAAGATAAAAATATAAAAATCAAGTGATTGAATGAAAGACATATTAAATAATGAATGGAATTATTTATTAATTAAATATTTTAATATTATATTTATTGGATAAATTTATTGCTTATAAGCTAAATTTAACATTAAATAAATATTTTTAAAAAGGAAGAAATTCATTAATATATATATATACATATATTGTTTATTATATAAGTCAATTAATTGAAATGCTTTAGCGATTTAGGTGGTGAAAAAAAAGAAAGAAGAGAACTTGGGTTCTAATCCTATTTATGTCTCTTTTTTTGCAATATTTTTAAATTACTTTGTCAGATCATCGGTCCACATAAGTGTCACCTGGGAATAAAATTATAATTTATTTTTAAAAAAATAATTGATGTATTAGAATTTTAAAGTCTAATTGATTTTTTCTCTCAAATATACTCTTATTCTATATGCACTATTAGGCATAGAAGATCTAGATATTAAATATAAACATTTTAGTTTAAATATAACAATATTTCAGCTACATTAAATATTTTTCAATTCATTTTTAATGACCTTAAACATCAAAAGAACTGAAAAAGAGAAAGTAATTACTATTATAATAGTTTATCTTAGTAATCTCAAGACACTATTAATTACATCAATAATTATATCCAATTATGTTCTTTTACTATTAATCAGTTGTAAAACAAAATAAAACATTTATACATAATAAACCACCCAAAGCATGATGGGTGAGGAAAAAAAAATGGGTTCGTTGATCGGGGCTCTAACATATATTCCACTAACGATCCTTGTCGATCCTCGGATATCATTTTTTTTTACTAGATTTTCTACCCTAGTGAATCCAAGTACCGGTTCCTATAGATCCCCGTATCCAAAATGATATCATAAATCATACATGACAAAGAATGCTAGTACACGGATTTCATTTTCATTTATTATAGTTTGGTTTTGCAAGCTCCTTGGGTGTCTCTTCTATAGACATCTACGAGCTTAGATGAATAGGCTTATTATAGTCACGTATACCAACCTCAAAAACCACATGGTGCTAGTTTTATACTTTCATCCTTTCTCATTAATAAGATCTTATCTGCTTGCTGCCATGGACAAAATATACGCGCATTCACGTTAATATATAGGCACTAGCTTGTTCTAAATCTATAATATCATTAGATAGAATGAAATGAAATAAAACACATAAAAGTAAGAAGAAATATTTAAAATAGTGTATAAAAATGTAAGATCTATACCAAATTTTTTAAACCTTCCGGTCATTCCTCTTTCTTTCCTCACAAACCAAACAGATTCTATGTGTCTATGTCCTTTTCTTTTTACTTGTGAGTATATAAAGTATAAACCTAATTCAAACTTTGTGCTTGTTTTGTTCTTATATTGTTTATGGTAATAAAAATAAAAGGGGGTTTGATACTATGAACGTGGATTAATTCAAGACAAATTAATAGCTTAATTCATATTGAAGCCAAAAGATACAACAAAAACTGGCCTTGATCTATTTGCGTTCATCCAATTAAAGAAACACGCGTTAACAAATAGTTGGAAGAAGGATATATTAAACTTCACGGAGAATTAAAATAGTGTACGAATCTTTTTATTTTGGTTGTAGAAAATAAAGGATAAAGGGATTCTTAATATATATAACCAACAAAATAAAAGGACAAGTAAAAATGACGCCAATAAAATGCTTTAATGGGAATAATGTAGGAAAAAGTTTTATGTTATATATATATATATATATATATATATATATATATATATATATATATATATATATATATATATATATATATATATCATGGTCCGGCAAATTTTCCCATCTGGGATAGTTTTACAAACTATTTCCTCAGATGAGGCTCTTTTCAAACATTTTCCAGCATGGGGCAGTTTTGGACGTGTTATGCATGCATGCAGCATCCAAACCGCCAGAATCATTGGCGAGTTTGGTGTCGGTGAGCAAATCGCTATTCACACTAGCGATACGTGCATGCTGCGTGAAGGAACCACCAGCACTACTCGCAATATCAGTATCCATGGGAATCGCCAGTCAAACTGGCGAGTTCCAAGTTGCTGAAAAGCAGGCTTTTTTCAGGCGTGTACAGGCTTTTTTCATGTGCTTTTTCAGGGAGGGTAGCTTTTTCAAATTAAGGGAAGTTGCAACTGTCATTGACGAGTTAAGGGCAAGTTGCAACTCCCACTGGCGAGTTAGGGCAGAAGGAATAGCCATTCCAGATGATGATTTAGGGCCTTTATATACGCGAAAATTCTTTCAGTGTTGTTGTGTGTTCACAAGTAAGTTTGAGTTTCAAAACTGTAAGCGTTTAGGGTTTATTCAAATTTGCTTCTTGAGACTTCAATATTTGAATCAGGTTCGTAGGAATAATTTGTTTTAAGTCATTTTTTATAGCAATTTGCATGTATAGTTTTTATTAATTTTTTAATTAAATTAGTTTTATAATTTTAATTAAATTAGTTTTATATTTTATATTTTATATTTTATACTGTGTGGTTGCTATTCTTCATACGTGTTTTGTAGAAGTAATTTTTTAAAGTAATTTTTTGTAGAAGTTTGAATGTATAGTTTTTATGAAATTTGTAATTAAATTAGTTTTATATTTGATATGATTGTTTGTGTATAAAATAGAAGAAATTTGTCATCAAATTTTTAATTAAATTACTTCAAAAGTATATTTAAAAACTAGATTTAAGCTTTAAAAAAACTGTGAGTGTTTTTGAGATATAAATTTGTCCGCATAAGGTTTGAAATTTGCTTCTTGAGTGTTATGAATGAGGTTCGTAATTTTTAGCTAAATAATTTGTATTATAAAATATTTTATAAGTAATTTTTTAGAGCAGTTTGAATTTATAGTTTTTAATAATTTTTTAATTAAATTAGTTTTGTATTTTATATGCTTGTTTGTGTGTATAAAATAGAAGAAATTTGTCATGATATTTTTTTAAAGAAATTATTTGAGTCCCGAAAAAATTTGGTAAATATGAAATTTTAAGTATATTTTTAATTAGATTAGGTTGGTGTTGATACTTTGTTAGTGTGTTAAAAATTGATCAAGCGTGTATTGTTAAAAGTGTGTGAAAGTAAAAAAATTTGTAACATCATAATTATTTGAAGTAAGTATTTTGAGTGTGGAAATTTATTTTAATATAAAGTTATAGTAATTTTTTAATTAGATAAGGTTGATGTTCATGATTTGTTGGTGTGTGTTAAAAATTTATGAGCATTCAACTTGAACAGTATTCAAAAATAATTTTTTTCCCATTATATTTATTTGAAGTACGTATGTTGAAGTTATTATTGTGAAAATGAATTATTTATAAATAATACTAAGTTTGTTTATGGTTTATTTGGGCTTTAAAATTACTACCTTGGAATCGTTTATTTTTTTAAGTGTTTACCATCAAAAATATTTAAAGTTAATAATTTTTTTATAGAATAAAGTTTTGATGTCAAATTGTGTTAAAGAGACTTTTTGTGATTACATTTTACTATTTTAATTTATTATGATTAATTAATTAAAATATTATTTTTGTAGGTACACGATGAATTCGGTTATAACAGTGTTGTATTTCAATGGACGGGTATATGAAGATAATGATGGTGTAATATTTGAAGGCAGTAAAAAAGCGATTCAGATTAAACGTGGAATTAGTTTCAATGCTTTGAAGAAAATAATTGGAGACAAGGTAAAGTTAGAAAATAATGAAATTATTTCTGCTATCAGTTGTAGATTTTTAGTGTCAGGAAAATATATTGTCTTGCGAATTTGTGATGACGAAGACGTTGAAACGATGCTGGAAAGTTTTAAACAACAACAAGAAATGTCAGTTCTAGAATTGTACATAAAAAAGGATGTGACTGGTGGTTCAATGTTTCATTCTGCAAATTCGCTTACATCATGTGGAAATTATGTATCTAATGATGAGACACAACCGCCAACAAATATGAGCAATTTACATCTTGACGAAGATGATAATGATGATGATGATTATCTTGTGTCCAACTAATACATTGAAGAGTCTTTAGACGAAGATGACAGTGTTGACGGTATCTCTGATACAGACAATGAAGTCACCGAATGATTCCACCAGTAAGAATTGTTCATCCAGCAGAAGCTATAATTTCCTCTTAAAAAATACGTCAATACATTTATTATTTCACAACAATTGTATTTAATGCCAAATAAGTATGATTTGAATTTTTTTTTGACTATAAGGTGTACAAGGAATTCATAATCCATTTTGGAATGATGCTTTGCATTATAATAATATCAACTGGAGTTATCCTGATGAGGAGGACATTTGTGGTTTGGAGATGCCACCCAGTTTTAATGTTGGCCACGAATTATATGTTGGCATGGATTTTGAAAGTAAAGATGCAGTCAAGAATGCAGTCAAACAATATGTTATGAAGGTGCATCAAAGTTTCAAAGTGGTTGAAAGCAAATGGGACAAGTATGTCGTTTGTTGCTTGAATAAAAATGCAGATTGTCCTTACCCTTTATATATGAGGGCAATTCTATCTAAAAAAACTGATTCATGGAAAGTCACTCAATGGGGTGGACCACACACATGTCTCAATATGACCATGACCCAAGATCACGAGAAACTTGATTCAGATTTAATTGTCACTTGTGTCGTAGGTACGTATTTTATGTTCATATTATGTTATTGTTTAGCCTTAATTGTCATTTAAATTTTGTTATTCTATTGACAGGCATGATCAGAGAAGATCCATCGATAAAAATTTCATTGATTCAAGAGAGGATTAACAGTCAATTTACGCACAAGGTGCTGTACAAAAAAGCTTAGTTGGCGAAACAGAAAGTCATTGCTATTGAATATGGCGATTGGGATGAGTCATATGCGAAACTTTCGTCGTGGCTAACACACATGCAAAATCATTCTCCTGGATCGTATTTTCAAATACTACATGACGATTTTATCGTTGGGAATACGGTTAGTCGTGAACACCGCCAATTTCATAGAGTTTTTTGGACTTTTGGCCAATGTAAAGAGACTTTCAAGTACTGTAAGCCAATCATACAAGTTGACGGCACACATTTGTACGGCAAATACCGTGGGACCCTCTTAATGGCCACATCACAAGATGGAAATGGTGGTGTCCTTCCTCTAGCATTCGCGGTGGTCGAAGGTGAGACGTTGACAGCGTAGTCATGGTTTTTGGCACACTTGCGTGAACACGTCACAGATAAAAATGGTATTTGTCTGATATCTGATCGACACGTGAGTATAAAGTCCGCTGTCACTAACGAAGAACTTGGTTGGCAACCTCCCCACGGTTATCATGTCTACTGCATGCGACACATAGCAAGCAACTTCAATCGAAAATTCAATAATGCCAAACAAAAAGAAATGTTGAAGAAATTGGGTAAGATTTCGTATTTGATGGTCACGTTTATTTAACTTTCATATATACTTAAAATTGTTATTCATAACTAATTTTATGCAGCCTACACTCCTTGCAAGCACATTTTTGATCAAAATTTAGAAAAATTTCGTCAACTGAGTCCAGCCATAGCAACATGGATTGATCGCATTTCAAAGAAAAAATGGATGATGGCTTATGATAGAGAAGGACATCGATATGGCCACATGACAACCAACCTCTCAGAATGTATCAATAAGGTTTTAAAGGATTGTCACAACATTCCCATAACAGCATTGGTCAAATCAACGTACAGTAGGTGTCAAAAGTACTTTGTTGAGCGTGGCCGCCAAGCCCAAAGACAGTTAAATGAAGGACAAGTATATTGTTCAAAGCTTGTTAAAGAACTGAGGAAAAATCAAGAACAAGCTTGTATGCACATCGTTCGCGTGTATGATATCCACTCCACAAGGTTTGAAGTAGAGGAGAGCTTCAACCCTATAACGCAACGTGGCGGACAAAAGTGGACAGTTAACTTGAATGGTCATCATTGTCAATGCGAAAGGTATTATGCGCTTCACTATCCATGTTCACACATTATTGCAGCTTGTGGTTATGTGAGCATGAACAACTACCAATATATAGATGTTGTTTATACAAACGAGCACATCTTAAAAGCTTACTCTGCACAATGGTGGCCTCTTGGGAATGAAGCGGTTATTCCTCCTTCTGATGACGCATGGACACTTATCCCTGACCCAACTACAATTCGTGCGAAAGGTCGACCAAAATCAACAAGGATAAGAAATGAGATGGATTGGGTCGAACCATCTGAGCACCGACAAAAATGTAGTAGATGTGGAGCCGAAGCGCATAATAGGCGTCGCTGTCCAACGCAATCTGAGCGTGGGAGTTGTTCAAATCGTTGATTTGTGTATCTTAGTCGAGTGACTTGTATTTGTTTAAGTTCTATTCAATGTATTGAATTTTTGGGGTTCAATGAATTTGGTAGTTAAAAACATTTTGGCTTCTGTACATTACTTATTTGTGATGTTCAATGAATTCGTTAGTTAAAAACATAAACATAAACCCTAACCCTAAACCTCAACCTAAACCAAATAATGATGAACTATGTACAATGATGAACTATGGACTTAGTTAAAAACATAAACATCAACCCAAACCCTAAACCCTAACCCTAAACCCTACACCCTTGACCTAACTCCTAAACCCTAAGTTCTAAATTAAACCCTAAACCCTAACCATTAACCCTAAACTCTAAACCCTAACCCTAACTCATAAGCCTAACTCATCACCCCTAAACCCTAAACCTAACTCCTAAGCCCTAAGTCCCAAACCTAACTCCTAAACCCTAAACCTAACTCACAAACCTAACCCATAACCCCTAAACCCTAACTCATAAACCATAAGTCCTAAACCTAACTCATAAACCCTAAACCCTAACAATTAACCCTAAACCTAACCCATAACCCCTAAACCCTAAACCTAACTCCTAAACCATAAGTCATAAACCCTAACTACTAAACCGTAAGTCATAAACCTAACTCCTAAACCCTAAACCCTACCAATTAACCTTAAAACTAAATAATAAACCTAACCCATAACCCCTAAACCCTAAACCCTAAGTCCCAAACCTAACTCCTAAACCCTAACCATTAACCCTAAACCTAACTCCTAAACCATAAGTCCTAAACCCTAACTACTAAACAATAAGTCCTAAACATAACTCCTAAACCCTAAACCCTACATATTAACCCTAAACCTAACTCATTAACCTAACCCATAACCCCTAAATCCTAAACCCTAACCATTAACCCTCAACCCTAAACTCTAAACCCTAAAACTAAATCATAAACCTAACCCATAACCCCTAAACCCTAAACCATAAACACTAACCACTAACCATAACCCATAAACCCTAACTCCTAACCCATAAATCCTAACCCCTAAACTCAAAACCCTAAACCCCAAATCTTAAACCGTAAACCCCTAAACCCTAAACACCAAACCCCTCAACCTAAACCCTAACCCCTCAACCTAAACCATAAACCCTAAACCATAAACCCTAATCCCTAAACCCTAAACCCTAATCCCTAAACCCTAAACACTAAGCCCTAAACCCTAAACCTAAACCATTACTTAGTTTGATGCGCAAGTTAAAAATAATCATTATGGTTAGTACCATTACTTATTTTCATTTGTCTACTTTAATTTTTCATTTAGAAGTTGAAATTGGTGTTTGTTGTTAGTTAGTACCATTACTTATTTTCATTTGTCTACTTTAATTTTTCTTTATGACTTTATTTATTATTCTAGTTTGATGTGCGACATAAAAATAGTCATTATGGTGTTCGCGATGGTGATTCCATAACAAATAGTCATTGAAATCGAAATTCCATAACAAGTAGTATGAGATACCATAAATTAAGTCTAAAATTAAAATTATAAAGATACAACACAAATTTTAAATAGAGACATCAAAATCAGTCATTATGGTGTCCGTGATGGCGTGATGATGTGCCACATGGTCGATCCCACCTTCGGGCTTGACGATCTGGATTTCTTCTTGCGCGCTGTCTCCACCCTTGTTGCTCAGCCTCTGCAGAAAACTCGTGACGCAAATCAACACCTAATAAGTCACCCATATCAGGTATTGCTCTGGGTACATCCCATTGCGAAACTAATGGGGCATTAGGTGTTGCCATTGGGGCATCATGTTGCTGCGAAGGGGTCATGGTCGGCCATGAAAAATGAGGATGTGTTTCCGCAACACCACCAAACGAATGTTCTCTTGCAGACATATCAGTGTCATGACCTTCAAAAGGATACTGATACATCTGTGAAGGATACTGAGAAAATGTTGGTGGCGTGTAATACATTCCATGGCCACGTTGCTCCATTTGTTGGGAAAAATCTTCCGCTTGAACAATCTCTCTTCGTTTGTCAAAACCTCGAGTTTCAACACTTGACTGAAGCATGTGAAACTATTGTGGGGGAAATTGACACTCTGATGCTGGACCATGTGCCACAGGCTCAATGATCCTCTCTTGCTCTTGGGATAAAATCGCTAAATTTTCCACATAAGGCACGAGATCATCAACTGTCCATGTGTTTTGCCCTTGTGGTGACACCATATACTGCAATATCTCCGCAACTTCACCCTGAAATTATTAGGGTAAGCAAATTAATGTCGATGCTTTAAAAAATAAATTGAAGTTAAATAATTAAAAAGAAATAAATACCAATGTAGCTGTGTTTGCATTGTTTGGGTTGACAAATATCTTTGTTTTTCGCCTATACCAGACCATGTAATCGGAGTTAAAACTCAATAGGCCCTCCTGTCGAGGATAAACGTCGACCCTAAACTCAGCTCGATTATTCCACTTACTGATCATTGGGGCCAACAGTTGGAACCAATTTTCATCTTGTTTGTCTTTCTGCGTTAGCCCATGGATATTCTGTGGTTACAAAGGACACTACGGAATAGGTTGTTACATTCCAAATTGTCGCAACACTCTATCGGGTTGGTGTCACTCTACAACATGGAAACAAATGAGTGGCACCACTGCGCACCACACCACACTTCCAACCAAACAAATGGGAGGCAACATCGACATAACAGTTGCTGTGTAAGGCTCCCACAGAAACTGCATACAATAACACAATTGTTAATTTATCCTAAACCATGACATTTTATTTATTATTTAACGAATACATAATGATCTTCTTACCTCATGTCGTTTCATGATATCCAATTTGCGACGAAAAACTATTAGATCATCATTGCGAATATGTTGGTTTCCACGTCGCAGCCACCTACAAAAAAATATGAAATAATTAGTGGCGACGCATTATATTATTGATTATTTTCAAATGAATTTTTTTTAAAACAACTAACCTGTGTCCGAGTGGTTTGTTTTCTATTACAAGAGGAATTCTCTTTGGAGCCAAAGTCGTGCAGCGTTCCCATGCCCACATTTGGATTAAGATGTACATACCTCTGATTGATTTTATTTTGTAATCGGTGGCGCTGCACATCTCTCTGTATAAATAAGCAAGCACGGCAGGTCCCCATGCATACGTGCTGCACTGTTCAAAGTCCCGTAAAAATTGGAGGTACCTTAGGGAAACTTTACTGCTGCTTTTGTCAACAAATAGAATTCCTCCTATGAATCTGAGGATCCATGCATGGGTAAACCTTTGTAATTGTTCTACGTTATCGCCATGGATATTTATTTCTGAAAAATGGTGAGCCAGCCAACTTAATTTGACCACACTGCCTTGAAGTTCACCTTCCTGTGGTCTGACTCCCAATAATTCTTCACACAATTTAGCCCAATCAAGATTAGTCTGACCAATTAATGGTGCCCCCTCAGTACGAAGACCTAACAAGACTGACACATCTTGAAGAGTAATCGTAGCCTCTCCGCATCTCAAGTGAAACGTGTGTGTCTCGGGCCTCCATCTTTCAATCAAGGTTGTAATTAATGAAGAATTAATTTTTAGGTACCACATCTTCATTATCCAATAAAATCCAGATTGGCGAAGCAGAGGAATAATTTCCTCTGGTATTTCTTCTTGTCCTTGATAGATGGGGACAGCTCGTCTGATATGTAGTTTTCAGTCTCGTTCCCCATTCCAAACATGTTCTAAAACATGTTTAGGTTGCATCCATAAAACGTCTCCATCTATTGGACCAGACTTAATTTGTATACTTGATGAAGATGACGATGAAAATGCCATTGATACTGTGCAATAAAATATAATACAAAAAATTGACAACAAAAATTTAACATAAAAAAAATTAATTTCACTTACAACAAATTAAGTAAAATCTCAATAAATAATAAAATACATAAATTTGAACAACAAAATACTATACAAATAACAAAATTATAAATTAAATTACATAAAAAACATAAAAACATAAAATACTAACTAAAATACTATACAAATAACAAATTTAAAAATTTAAATACATACATAAATTTAAATAAATACATCAATTTAAATAAATTACCAATTTTTTTCCTATTAATAAAAATTAAATTAAATTACATATATTACACAAATAAATTAAAATAAATCCAAAAAATACTATGGAAACAAAAATTTAAACAATATATATAATATATATATCGATATTAAATATACTATATATTATATTCTATATATATATATATATATATATATAATATATATATATATAATTAAACAATGTATCATATATTCCAATAAAAAAAAATAAGTAAACTAAATAATATTAATATTCTAACAAAATTATAAATTATATTACATAAAAAACATAAAATGCTAACTAAAATTATAAAATACACATATAACACAAATCATTTTCTTATTTTAAGGTACTACTTAAAATTTGAAAAACTAAACAAATGTAACATTTGTATACTAATCAACATCTACACATATATAAAACAAATAATACCATACTAATTTATAAAATCTAAACAAAATAATATTATCAAAAACTTACCGAAATCACAATTAATACTAACTTAACATATGTATACTAACCTAACTAATATTCTTAAAATAATATTTATAAATCAACTAAAACTAACCTAACATAAACCTATCCTAACCAAACCTAAATAATATTAATATGTCAACTGAAATTATTTTAACACATGTATATATAACAGAAAAGTATAGGGCAAACAACATTTAAAAAAATTAACTTACCCGAAGCGCGTATTAAGAATAGCAACCCAAAGCACGTATGAAGAATAGCAACCACACAGTGTAGTGTAGGACAGCGCAAATAGGATTCAAAACTTCACCTAGAACACATAAAAAATTTCTCAATTAAAATTGAAATATCAATTAAACTTAACTTAACATATATATAACACAAAAAAATTTAAAATTTTCAGTTAACACAATACTTACAAGAACACGTAGTACCAAGAGAAGAAAGAATGCAATGGAAGCAGGAATATGAGAAGAAACGAATGCAATGAGGAAGATACAAGCAGAAGAAAGGAATGCATGCATACGGGAGCCACATATGTTGCGCTTTATAAAAAAAATTTGAACCTCAACTCGCCAGTCAAACTGGCGAGTTCTTCCTGCATCTTGCCTGCACCAATGGCGATTCCTGCCCTGCTACGTCAAGCCTGCACTCCTGCACATAGGCCCTGCAACTAGCTGTCTCTCCTGCCACGAACTCGCCAGTTTGACTGGCAGTTCCCCCATGCATGGCGAAATCGTCAATGGGGATGGCGACTTCTTCACTGCCAGCGAACTCACCAGTTTGACTGGCGGTTTGCTTGGGGCTTGCATATAATTTATGTGCAAAACAGCCCCCTAGGGGAAAATGTTTACAAATAACCCCATCTAGGGAAAAAGTTTATAAAAGTGTCCCACAGGGGGCAATTTGCAATCATCGTCCACCACGTTGGATGCAGCGCAAATTGTTCCATATTATTGAAACCTTTCTGCTTGTCCATGTACGCTCTGCCTTCTTTACGTTTGTATTAAAATTGTATGAAATTGCATTGGACTAGCTTTTATTATGTATTGGATATTACTATCAATTAAAGTCATGGCTAATGGTCAAGGTCAATGGATTCACTTATTGACATTATTAAACTCAACGCCTGAAAAAGTTGCAATTTTCTTTCAAATATTAGGCCTCCAACTAGTCATATTTTATTTACTTTTCTATTATTTAATATCAACCTTATATATATATATATATATATATATATATATATATATATATATATATATATATATATATATATATATATTAATTATGTGACAAAATAAGCTTTCAAAATGTTGACCCATTATATTGTTATTATTCTTCTCGTTGCCATCATTATTCATATAGTAAAGACATATATATTTTGGTGTTAATTAACTACTTCCATTTCAAAAATTGATGATAATGAATTCATGTTAATGTCAGTTTTTTTAAAATTAATATTAACGAACTCATGTTAATATTGGTTTTTCCAAAAATCAACGTTAACTAACTTATGTTAATATCGACTTTTTTGAAAAACTGATGTTGTGTTAGTTAAATTAAATCAGTCTCTTCCTCTTCTCGTGCTCATTTTGAACCATCTCTCACTCTCACTCATATCTAGCGCTCTCATTCTCGCTCGCTCTCCTTCTCACTCTCACGCTATCCTTCTCACTCCCACTCTCATGCACTCTTTACGGCGGCGCAATCGTGTTCTCCTTCTCACTGTTCTCGTTCTCGCTATCGCGGTTGCGACAATCACTCTTGTGTTGTCATTATCGTTCTCAACCTCTCATGCTCTCACTCACTCACGAAAGGTTAGTCTTCTGTAAATGCTTGTTTTTGTGTTTGGTTTTGATGGTGATGGTAAGTGAAAAGCTAGGGCTCATTGTTGGTTTTGATGGTGTTGGTAATGCTTGTTTTTGTGTGTATGTGCGTTCTTGCATTCACTCACTCACAATAGGTTAATCTTCTATAAATGTTTGTTTTTGTGTTTGGTTTTGATGGTGATGGTAAGTGAGAAGCTAGGGCTCGTTCTTGGTTTTGATGGTAATGATAATGGTGATGGTAATGCTTGTTTCTGAGTGTATGTGCGTTCTTGCATTCACTCTCGTGCATTCACTTATTCACGATAGGTTAATCTTCTATAAATGCTTGTTTCTATGTTTGGTTTTGATGGTGATGGTAAGCGAGAAGCTAGGGCTCGCTCTTGGTTTTGATGGTGATGGTAATGCTTGTTTCTGTGTGTATGTGCTTGTTAATAGGACTTTGTGCTGGTGGGAGAATTATGCCACAGCCTTAGGCCCCCAAAATAGGAATATCATTGTTGGTTTTCAAAATAGGAATATCATTTTGCCACACACTTTATGTTGGTGTGAGAATTCTTGGTTGTGCAGATTTATTGGTATCATATTGTTATGTCAAATGTATCATGCATATTAATGTCATGTTTATATTGTAAATGGAGTTTAGAAATGATGGATGAACATCAACAAAATCGGAAGGAAATGACTAACACAGTGATCAAGATTAACAAAAAAACAGAGGAGATGTTCAACACTATTCATGCTATTGATCAAGTTAGAAATTATTTCGAGACTATTCTAAAATAAACATGACTTGATATAACACTTTTACTTATATTACTTTGCTTGTTAAATGTAGTCTTACACTGAAGTCAGTAGGTCATGCACTTTATCACATATAACTAAGATCTAGTGAGTCCAACTCTACTTGCTGCATGGACAGAAATTAGAGAGTTCTATGGCTCACTGGAAATCACCAAGTCACCTTGACCCACTATGGACAAAGTGTTTTCCTCCTCGCCATCTTCAAAAGCACCTCTGAACCAAAAGCTTACCCTAAATGGTACTCCTTATACCATCAAGTTCCTAACTCGCCTACTTTTAAAATCCTCCTGACTGAGTACAAAGTGACTTGCAGTAGTTTGGTGAGTAATTAAGCACTCCTATGTATGTCAAATTTTAAAATCATATACATATCTAATATGAATTTCATATTAATTTCATGATGTGCCAAATTTCATCTACTCATTTATGAAAACTGTAAGATCCACCCATCTGAACTTGGAAGAGACTACGAAGTGTAGGATAGTTTATAATCATCATAGGAAGACTACAAAAATTGGAAATGGATGGAGAAATTTTGCACAATCACAAAATTTTCTTCCTAGAACTCAAATATATTTGAGTTCCCAGATGCAACTTCTAAGTATGTTTTATTTTGGTTTTGTTTGTAATTAAAGTACATTACTATTCTAATATTATCAATTTGTAAATTTTTTTTTGTAATTTATTTTGTGAGGAATATTGGAACATGTTGAACACATTTATGGTATATTTTGTTTATAAATGTTTATAATTACTCTTTGCATGATACATTGATATACTTTATTTATAACTTTTAGTGCATGACTAATTTTATGTGTTTTTTTACAATTTGGAATGATAATTTGTGATATGAATTAATTACAGGTTGATAACTAAAAAAATAGGATATTTAAAAACAAATCATAAAGCAACATCCATTTTAAGAAAACTGATGTTGTCAATGAACAACAACATCGATTTTTTAAAAAACCGATGTTATTTTAGCAAAAAAATAACATTGATTTTTAGGAAAATCGATGTTGTTGTTTACTGGCAACATCGATATTTTTAAAAACCGATGTTGGTGATAAGAAAATATCAATTTTTAAACAACTGGTGTTAATATTGATACTTTAACGTCGCTAGTTTTAACATCGGTTTAAAATGTTTTTAATAATCGATTTAAAAAAATTATTTTCTAATAGTGTCAGTTTGAATTGAAATCACTCTAAAATCGATCTAACCCAATTAATTTCAATAATTTTATACTAAAAGTCAATAAAAAATTTATCTATTCAAGCCTCTATTCACTCCAAATTTTTTAACCAAAACCTAAAATCACCTACAATTACCTGTAATTAAAGGTATTGAAATAAAATAAAATTACAACTTAACTAAAAATTAAAACTTTACACTTTAATTCTTAAAAAAATCATTTTCAATTCTAACAGAATAAAATTGAAAATACAATTTTAAATTGTAATTTTATATACATTAAATAAACCTAATAGAGATACCCACATAACACATTTTTAGGGGGATATAAAAACTTTAAGTGTGATTAAATTTTGAATAGAAAATTTATAATTTCATAATTAGCATAAAGAATCAAAGCTTCTAACAATACTTCGGGGTCTTACAGGATAACTCAAGGTCCTATTAGGATGATTAAAAAAAACTACCCTAATAGAATTTATTGCACCACATTATGTGACTAATTATATATTATTTGTGTAACAAGTGAATGCCAAAAACAACATCACTAGGGTTAGCTTATTGCTAGAGATTAGGATAATATGTATAGGGGCATAGGTTTGATCCTCAATTTATTCATTGTAAAAAAAAAGTCAAAAACAAGAGTCATGACCCATAAATTTTATAATAAGCACGTGTTTAATAACGGATTTGTTTCAAAGAAATATTTCTTAAAAATATTAATTTAAGGAGCTTTAATTGAAAACATTGTTGGCTCAAAATAAAAATAATCTAAACATATAGAGCTGAGCCTTTTAACTTGTTAGCAAAAATTCAACCTTTTAAAGGCAAAAAATAACTAAAAGCCAACTTTTGTTTCTTTCTTTTGTCGTGGAGGAGTTTAAAGTTTTTTTAACCTTGTAAATGCATTAATGCAACACGGGAAGAAAACAAAGTTATTTTGTTGGATTTAGCTCCAAAAGCTTCCTTTTAGACTCGTCATTAAAAATATACAGGGAACATCTTTTTGTGTGTGTGAATATATATACAGGGAAACTTGTACTCTCATTTAATATAATTTTGTTTAAAAAACCTTTTAAAAGAGTATTGTCGTTTTCTATCCATGACCCCACTATCGAACTAGTTAATACACCGAGTTACCTCCGTCTTTAGGCGGCACATCTCACTCTTTGTTAATGAAAATTTCCATGTATGTGAATTCAATCTACTACTATATAATGAATTTTAATTTGATTAATACTTCAAAACTATTTTATAGACATACGTAGATTTATTAAGTATAAATATATACATAATATATTACCATGTTTTGTTTTGTGTATTTAATTGCAGAGGTTGTGATGAAATACATTTAAAAAAAAAGAATTGAGTATTTAATTGAGATAGTAATAAGAGTGTCTCGCTCTCCAAAATTAGATATTCTAATTTATAATGTAGTAGTAGATAATTTTATCATATATATGAGATATAAGATTTGACTTTGACGGTAAAGAGTGAATGAAGAGAAAAATTAATAAATTAACTATTAATATTTATCGATTAAAAAAAGTTTATCTTACACTAAATGTATAAATAAATTAATATATAATTGTTTTAAATTAACTAGTAGTTTCAAGTTGAATCTTTATGTATATAATTTTATTAAATATTTAGAAGAAAAACTTAATCACCTACAATAATATTATTTGTCTCAAACAAGATTATTTTTCTTAAAAAATAATACTTATTATCTCTACCAAAATAATAAGTTCATCTTAAATTATTTCAATAAGTTTGGCAATAAAATTGATGATATAAATTCATAATGTGACCATACTTAGTAATCCTTTAGTCCCATTATAATAATCATTCTAAATTATTTTATATAAACTAACAAAAACTAATAAATATATTTAAAAAATAGCAATTGTATAAATTAATCTTATCATTATTAATTTATTTTTTGTTTTTATAACCTATATCACCAATATTATAAAAGATATAAATGGAAAAAATAATTAATATTATATTAAAAACCTAAATTAATAATTATTTTAGGACAATTTTTTTCTTCTTAATGATTATTATGAGAGGGAAAAGTACTCCTGAACCTTATTGATTTCTGAACCTTATTGATTTATAGGAGTTCATGCATTATAAATTTTAGAATAAATAGTCAAGTTCATCTTTAAAAGTATGATGCAATAATAAATTGGTCCATACAAGATGAAGAGTATAAATTTAATCATTGACGGTAAAAAAAAAGTACAATAATTTAGTATCCTCATTGAATTTATCAGTTGTCACTAAGTTATAATATTCAATAATCAATTTAACAATAAATTATATTTTTTTAGGACAAAATTAATATTAAGTTGTAAAATTTTAAAAAAATATTTATCATTAAATTATCTACATGATTCATTTATTAATTTTTTACACATTTAATAATTAAACTTAAATTTTTTTATCTTTAGATTAACTTGTAAGTGTTTCTCAAAATAAATTTGATTATTTATTCTAAATTTGACTAAAAATATCTTAAACAGAAGAATTACGGGACGGTTGTCGCGCAAAGAGAGTCTCCACGCTGTTTCCCAGCATGCAGCAGCAAACTTTCTTTGTGCGTACTTAGCATCTCAATATCTATTCTATACAACTTCACACACCGCTTCGATCTTCTTTCTCTATATATCTGTGCACTTTTATTTCGACCCCACCACACCCTTTAATTTGTATCGTAAGTTGCAACAACACTCATCCCCCTCCAATTTACGCTGTGCCATTTTGGAACCTACAATGCTTCCAACATCCTCCTTCTCACCCTGCAACTTTTGGAAACAGTCATATAAAAATGCAAGACAATATTGCAAACCCAAAATCCATGTTAGAACAAGAGGAGTCGAACTATAAAATAATAAAAATGTACTTTATCACACTATTTCTAACATATTCTTTATCATTTATTAAAACTATAAAATCATTAATAAATATTGGAAAAAAATTCAAGTTCTATATTGGTTAGAAATATTAAAGATATTGTCAAGATATAATATATAAGTATGAAATAATCTTCATTTTATGAACTAACTTTTGAAGTTGAGTTAGGTTCAAACTCACAGTGCAAGATAGCATCAAAGTTTATCTTATATCCATTAAAATGATCATCTATGTACAAAACCCAAAAGTATTACGTGTGAGAGAAATGCATTAAAAAAAAAAGCTAAGTCTCAAATCGGTTAGAAATAAAACCAATTATATAAAGTTGACTTTAAGTTCATAACCCACAATTATACTAAATTCATTAAAAACATAAGTCTCACATGAGGTAATGTCAAGTTAGACTATATAAGTGATAATAACTCTTATATTATGAGTTAAATTTTGGAGATGAGTTAAGTTCAAATTCATATTCTAAAATGATATTAAAGTCAATCCTAGATCCATTGAAATAAGACTTGAGGTCTATTTTTATAATTTTTTGTAATTTTCAATAAAAGTCAATAATAAAGAATGTATTTAAATGGGTGTTAGAGATAATTTTTAACATTACTAGCCTGTCATCACAAACTATTTAATATGACAAGTTGATTAAATTTTATAATACTTCTTTTCATACTTGAATATAAACCCAAAAAATAAAAAAAAATGATTCGTGGAGATCCAAAAAGCATAGAACCTTGAGAGAAATATAAAAATAAGAAAGATAAGTTATTGATAATATTGGTGATATAATGTACAAGAAAGAAAGATAGAAAAAAACAAGAGACATTGGTGGAATGTTTGTAAATTGTGGATGTCCAAATATCACCACTAAAAAACAACATCATATATGATAATGTTTGGTAGACACCCAAAAAACCTACAAAAATGAAAAATATCACATATAAATGATAGGTTTATAAGAAGTATATATGAAGTAAAAAGAAGAGAGAAAAGGAGTGTTATATAAATGTTGGTTAAAAAAAGAATATTCAAATATCATTGTCTAATCATATATATGATGATCTAAAATATAAACAAATTTTAACTAATTTAGTTTAATTTAATGAAATTATCCTCAAAATATTTTTATTTAATTAATATTTTGTTTTCAATAATCCTTTGGTTCATATGATATCAACTGCATGATCTATAAAATGAAAAAGAGTGTTTTATATTTGTAACAAGTTCTTGTAGAATTGAAGTTTTCTATCAATTAATGTAAAGGGTACGTAATTTAGAGAATGGAATAGAGTAAATTAAATGAAGTTAACTATTAGTAGGAATTATTTGTTTTCTTATATTTGAGTTTAAGGGAGCAATTACATTAAAAAAATCATAAATAAAAAAACATTTTTAATTGATTCTTCTACGGTAGCAATATCACTGTTAAACTCTTTTTTTTTCTGTACATACTAGTACACAT
Organism: Glycine soja; assembly: GCF_004193775.1. NCBI lineage: Eukaryota > Viridiplantae > Streptophyta > Magnoliopsida > Fabales > Fabaceae > Glycine > Glycine soja. The sequence continues at coordinate 17,004,623 of NC_041015.1, forward strand.
ACTATAGTATTCGTACTTTGAGGCTTGAGCAGTCATATAATCACATTTTTACTTTTACCTATAGCTACCTCAGTACAAAAAGAAAGAAAAGAAAAAAAAAAGAACAAAAAAACATAGCATTTATTTCATTGTTTTGTTTTTTCAAATTACAGTTATTGAAAACGGGTGGGACGGTAGTCCTAGATAGAATACAAGTTGTTAATTGAAAAAATAAAAGGGGACCACAGAAACTACAGAGTCCTGACAAAGCGTGGCAGACTTAAAAAACAAGACAAAAATAAAATAAAAATAATCGTATGATGTGCGAGTGGCTGGCTATCTGCTGCCTCACTTGCCTGCGACTCATTTCATTCATTCCGATAAAATCAAATCAAATTCAAAACAAAACAAAAAACTATTTGCAATAACAACATTCACCAAAACAAGAATGTTTGTATATATTTATGAGGATTAACTTATTCCAACAATAACTTTAAAAGAATTATTTATTATTTTAAGTATTAACTTTTTTAAAATTTAATAATTAAGATTGATTATTTATTATAATTATCAAATGTTTAAAAAACAAATTATAAGATAAAAAATTATTCTAAAAAAATTATTCTTTCTTACCTATTTTCCCCTATGATCTCCTCTCTCACAAACACCTCAAAAGAAAAACCAAGAAGAACCAGCCTCGAGAGTAAGAGAATCAAATCCTTTCCTTAACCTTCACGCCTCAATTTTCTCTTTCTCTCTCTTTTTCTCCTCCCATGCATTAATTAAAAACCCTTTTTTCTATTTTTTTTTTCACTTTCTCATTTCCCCACTTCACACTCCTTTAAATTCCCACAAGAAACCGAGGTTCCAACCTCCACTTTTCAGCTCCTCAACTCTCTCACCCTTTGGTTCCACTACAATTTTTTTCCTTCCTTATCTATCTATCTATCTTACATGGGTCGTTCTTGCAACAAATCCCAACAACAACATGTTGAAGGCCCTATCATTATAGGTGCTGGTCCTTCGGGCTTAGCCGTGGCTGCGTGTCTCTCAGAAGATAAAGTTCCTTTTGTGATTCTTGAGAGACACAACTGCATAGCCTCCCTTTGGCAAAACAAAACCTACGACCGTCTCAAACTCCACCTCCCTAAACAGTTCTGCGAGCTTCCCTTGAAGGGCTTTCCCCACACTTTCCCAAAATACCCCACAAAGTACCAGTTTATCTCCTACATGGAGTCCTATGCTTCACACTTCAACATTCACCCCATCTTCAACCAAACTGTGAAAAGTGCTGAGTTTGATAAAGGGTCAAATGTTTGGGTTGTTAGAACTGAAGAGTTCGAGTATTCTTCTCGCTGGCTAGTGGTGGCCACTGGAGAAAATGCTGAACCTGTTGTGCCTAGGATTCATGGGATGGAGCTTTTTGGTGGTGCTGTTGCTCACACTAGTGTGTATAAGTCTGGCTCTGAGTATAGGAACAAGAAGGTTTTGGTCATTGGGTGTGGCAATTCGGGTATGGAAGTTTGCTTGGACCTTTGTAGACACAATGCCAAACCTTACATGGTTGCTAGAAATACAGTAAGTCTATTCACCCTAGTTTTGGTTCGTATTTGGATAAATTTTTTCGTAAGTACTCGAGATAAAATAAAATTAATAATTTTTTTTCATAGTTAAAAACCAAACTTATGCAACTTAGCTTTTGAAAATGTTCAATAAAAAGACTTTTTTTTATAAAAATCAAAGTGTATAAGTTGATTTTAATTAATTAAAAAGTTTAATTTATTTTACTTTCTTAATAAAAATTAAGCCCATATAAGTATACTTTCTTTAAAAAATAATTTTGCTATTCTTTCATTTGGGTGACCTATGTAAACCCCTAAAAAAGTTTTTATCAAGTTATTGAAGTGAAAATTGCAGTTTTATTTAAAAAAAAATAAGGCTAAAGTCACTTTTTGTTCATGGACTAAAGTGGGATTTCCTTTTTGTTAAATGGGTGATATTTAGTGTTTATCATGAGTATTGTATTACTGTTCACGACTGAAATTGACGTCATTTATGTTTTTTTTTCCCATTTGGGTAACTAATGACCAAGCTTGGGGGAGTATGCTTTTTTGCTCACTTTGTTGCATATGATTGAAGGTACATGTGCTTCCTAGGGAGATGTTAGGCTTCTCAACGTTTGGGATAGCTATGGCGCTCTATAAGTGGTTTCCCATTAAGTTAGTAGACAAGATCATCTTGCTTGCAACAAACTTAATCTTGGGCAACACCAATCACTACGGCATCAAGAGGCCCAAAACCGGCCCAATAGAGCTCAAACTCGCCACAGGGAAAACTCCAGTCCTGGATGTGGGTCAAGTTGCACAAATAAAATGTGGTAACATAAAGGTATATTATATGCTTCAAATTAAGTGACCCCAAGTTTTTAATGTTATTCCTTCTTTTTTGAATATGTTGTTCTAGCGGACGTTTCTTCCTTCGACCACGTTTCCTCGTGATTTTTAGTTTGTGGGTTTCAGTTGTCCTTTTATTAAAAAAATAAATAAATAAATTCAAGTGACCCCATTATGTTGATTCAGGAGTATTGTGTTTTTGGGGAATTGTAGGGGGCCTAAGATTCGATGTTGGGGTTGTTTGTGCAGGTGATGGAGGGTGTGAAGGAGATAACAAGAAATGGTGCCAAATTTATGGATGGAAAAGAAAAGGAATTCGATGCTATAATCTTGGCAACAGGATACAAGAGCAACGTGCCTACTTGGCTCAAGGTTAGTAATTTTGATCTGTTGTTGTGTTGCGTTTTTAGCTCTATCTTATTATGACCCACTTATGACATGTCGCTATCTTTGGCTTTGGGACACATGCGATGCAGAGAGCACAAGCCTACAAATGTCTTCTTTTCTTCTTCATTCTTCATTCCAAAGATAACGAATAAAATCAGTTTGGGGCCTGTGCTTTTGGGCTCTACCACTTTTTTTTATAAAAAAATAAATTAAATTTTGTTTTTTGTGTATGCATAGTTTCTCTCGAATTGATTATTAAAAACTCTGCTTTCATAGTGACGTTTTGTGATGTGTAACGATCATGAAAAATCTCGTTGGCAACTTGTAAAAGTGTCACACCTAAAAAGTATTCCTTGTGCACCACCTTTTGGTCAAATTCCTTTTGCTTCAAATTAATTAATTAGTAATCAAATTCTTTTTGCTGTTGGTAAAGGGTATGTCTAAAAGTTTAACATTCTCTTATTCTATTATAAGATTACAATTACAAACTCCTATGTTAATTTCCTTTATGACATGGTATGTTTTATGATCATATGATTGAAAACTTGATCATTTTTTTTCTAATTCAGGGATGTGATTTTTTTACGAAAGATGGAATGCCGAAAACGCCCTTTCCTCATGGGTGGAAAGGAGAGCAGGGAATGTATACGGTGGGGTTCACAAGAAGAGGTCTTCACGGAACGTCGTGTGATGCAATCAAGATCGCTGAAGACATAGCTGAACAGTGGAGAACCGTAGAGGACAAGAGTCACTGCGATTCACATATCATCCTACTCAATAATTCATAGACCTTACTTTTCCCCCCAAATAAAATATGCAAGTTTTTAAGGTAAAAAAAAAAAGAAAAATTGGAGAAGGAGAAATATGGAGTTAGGATTACCTGGGCAATTGGACTACTTTTTTTTTTTTTTCTTATTACTTCTTTTTACCCTCTCTTTTCCTGGTTTTCTGTGCATGTACATGCAATTTTGTATCTTAGGAGCATACGCTTTTCTAACCACTCAAGTTTTACTAGCCTTGTACAAAACAGTTTCATAAATGGAATGGTACTATAAAAGTGCAGAGCAGATGTATCAAGAGAAGAAAAAAAAAAGTAAATATGAAATAATACTGTATTTCTTATTATATCCTTTTACAAAACTTTTTAGTATTCTACTACTATAAAATATGTTTAATTCTTAAATTGCATCTAATTTGTCTGTAGTGTGTTTATGAACACACATTAAAAAGTAAATATATATATATATATTAAGTAATTATACAGGAGTTAATTATAAGTAAAAAAAATAGACTCAAACAAAAGTAAAATTTAACTACTTTTCATCTTATTTATGATACTATTCCAAAAGTGTCCCTAAATTAATTCAGAATATTATTTTCGATTACTTTTCTCATTCTTGGAATCAAGTTATGAAAGATACTTTAGAAAAAAAATGAAATAAGAATAATTAAATAATATTAAGTAATTTCTTAATTATCATAAAAGTTAATTAATTTTACCTGTATTTAAGTTCGAAAAAAGTATCTATTATATTAAAAGTACAACACTTGATTCTTACTCCTTCCATTTCTAATTTTAACATAGACTTTTCTTTTCAGAAGTCTAAGACATAATTGTGAAATTATTTTTTAGTTATACCCTTTCATACATTGTAGTACAGTAAGATAAATAGTTTAAAATTTGTAAGATATTTATAATGGAGTAAATAGTACCACTGCTTGCCGTTTACATTGAAAAGAAACACTAAACATTTACATTTAAAAGGAGCATTATCCAATGAAATGACTTTATAAAAGGATAATTTGAAGTGAAATTTAAATAATGATAATAAATTGGACTAAGTTATAAATAGAGTGGTTGAATATAGTATAAAAACCTGTTAAACAGTAAACGGGATTATTTTGATTTAAATTATATAAATCAATTTTTATTTTGTGCAAAAATTATGAACAATAAAAGATCCTCGAGTAAATTAAATTATTTAACAAAACATACTTAATATTTTCAACTCTTGTGTTTATAGACATACAATAAAAAAATCATTATAAAATTAATGTCCGGTCAAAAATATTATAACTCACTTAACTATCATTCATTACAAAATGAGCTTGTCAATCACTCCATTGTGCATATGTACATATGCACGTGCGTGAAAGAATTTTTTTAATCGACAAATAAATAAGTATATTAATATAAGAGTACCCGAGGTATTATAGAGATAGATAACCAGTTCCTATATCAGATTAGAAGATATAATATCAAACTATTGAATAAAATAGCACTAAACATAAGTATCCAACAAAAACTTAAACATATGTGTGTGAAAGACTGAATATACTTTTTTTAAAATATTATATATTAATTAGACAATAGTTATTAAATGTTTTTGATATTTATGTTAATGTTTTTCAATGTTTTTTTACAAACACTTTTGAAGACATTTGATGAAGAATTAATGAACAATTATCATTATTATTAGCATTTAATAATGTTGGAAGAAGGAGTGGACGATATTGAAAGATATGATCGAACACCATTGTTTGTATCGTTCCGTCTGTCTTTTATCCAGTGGTGTGTTCAATCTAGTCTACCTATGTATCATTTGGTCTATTTAGCTAATCTCTTTAGATGGTTCATTTATAGTGTTCAGTGTTGTAATTGTTTTAGCCATTCATAATCATTTTACGGTTATTCTATTATTTGTATGCTCCTATAAAAGGAGTTAGTTAGCAGGGTTCAAGTAAGCAAGTTAGAGAGAAAGCTTATGAACCCAATTCAATTGTATTTGTTTTTCTGTTGCGTTATCTTTTTTATCCTTCTATCATTTGTTTTCCGTATCTGTTTGCGTGTTTCTTAGTCTTAAACCCAACAAATTAGTATCTAGAGCTTCATTTCAGGTCAGTTCCATGTCTATTTCTTGGTGGGTCTAGGTCCTCAAAGATCAACCATTCTGTTTTTGTTCGTGCTATGTCTTCAAGATTTGATCAAGAAGATGGTCAAAACAATCAAAATTGAGAAATTCATAGAAAGAATAGCTTCAATCTCTGGCACATCAAGATGCATGCCTTGTTGAAAGAATAGGGAATCTGGGCACCTCTCTCTGTCAACTGTTGAAGGTTGATAAGTCAATTCTTGAGTTGCAAGATGAAAAGGCTCACATGTTGTTTCTCTTGTCATTGTCTAATGAAGTTCTTTATGAAGTTTCTGAAGAGAAAATTACTTTTGCATTATGGCTTAAGCTGGAGAAACTCTTTATGATGAAATCAATTTGCAACAAGTTGCTTATGAAACGACGTTTGTTTAGCCTCTGAATGAGAGAAGGTATGCCACTAAAAAAACATAACGAGTTAAACTTTGTTCTGTTAGAGCTCTGTGAGATTAATGTCAAGATAAAAGATTAAAATTTGATAATGGTTTTGTTAGCCTTTCTCCCTTATTCCTATAAGAATTTCATAATGTTGGCAAGGACTCCATTACACTTGAAGAAGTCAAGTCTAGTCTCTATTTTAGAGAGCTTCGACTAAAAGTGTTTAGGAATGGTGATGAAGCATTTGCATCCGGATTATTGGTGACTAATTCTGCTAGAGGGTATAATAAGAAGAAAGGCAAAGGTAGCAAGAAGAGCAAGGCTGATCCAAAGGACATCTGTAATTATTACAAAGAACCTAATCACTAGAAGAAAGATTGTCCAAAGAAAGCAAAAAAAGATTTTGTTGTTGTCGTTGTTCAGAATGATTCCTCATCATAAAACGATTTGGTTCTAACTATTAGTGAACAACCACAACAACATTCTGAACAATGAATACTGGACTCGGATTGTTATTATCATATGTGTCCATACAAAAGCTAGTTTGTAACATATGAGAAGTCTGGTGGAAATGTTCTGATGGGTTAATATGCTCTTTGCAAGTCAATTGGTATAGGTTTTGTACAAAACAAAAAATGTATGATGGGATTGTTAGAACCTTAATCGAGGTTCTAATCACTGTGGGTGCCATGGATTCAAAATGCTTTTCTTTCTGGATTGAAGGTGGAGTTATGCAAATCAAAAGGAAAGGGAAGTTTGTGGTAATGCAAAGGACCAAGCAAGGAAGTCTATACATCCTTCAAGGGTCCCCTGTGACAGGCACTATCTCAACTGTTTCACAAGTTGGGAGTTATGCGTTCAATGGCTCGTCCAATGAAAATTATCTATGGCATCTGTGTCTAGGTCACATGAGTGAAAAAGGATTGGAAGTTCTAAGTTAGTAAGGCTTACTTGAAAATCATAAGGTGAAACCTCTTCAATTTTGTGAGAACTACGTTTATGGTAAGCAACATCCTACAAAATCCCCAAAGGTTGTGCACACTACAAAGGCCATATTAGACTACATCCATTCTAACTGTTAGGGACCTTCGAGAGTTCCATCACTGGGAGGGACTAGGTAGTTCCTCTCCATCATCAATGATTAATCCTAGATAACATGTGTATTCATGATGAAGCTTTCAAATGTTTCAAGCATTGAATGATTCTTATGAAGAATCAAATAAGAAAGATAGTGAAATAAGTATATTAGGACTAACAATGGCTTGGAATTCTGTTCTACGAAATTCAATGAATTCTGTAGAGATGAAGGCATTGCAAGACATCATATTGTATGCTATACTTTGTACCATAATGGATTTTTTAAAAGAATAAACAAGACCTTGTTGGAAAGGATCAGATGCATGCTATCTAATTTAGGGTTGAATAGGAGTTTATGGGCTAAGGCTGTTAGTACAACATGTTATCTCGTAAATCATTCCCTGTCCACTGCCAAACATTTCAAAACCTCTATTAAGGTATGGTCTAACAAACCTGTTGAATACTCAACAATAAAGGTATTTAGATATTAACATACTATCACGTAAGTGAAGGTAAGATAGAGTCCAGAGCTAAGAAGGGTGTCTTTATGGGCTATGGAAATGGAGTCAAAGGATTTAGAATTTGGTCTTTGTTAAAAAGAAAGGTCATTCTAAGTAGAGATGTCATCTTTGATGAATTCTCTATGCTGAATTCTAAATCTAAAGAAGATTCAGGCAAGGCTAAAGATGTCACTATGTAGGTGGAGTTTGAAAGCCCCATAATGAGAAACTTTAGTGATCATAAGCAGTTTAAAGCACCTGATGAGACTGACCAGGAACTTCAAATGCAACCTTAACATAAGAACTCAACACAAATTAAGAAGTTTGATTGGACAAGTCAGAAACATTCGAAGCAACCAAAAACCACAACACCCAAAAAGTCTCAAAGACAAATCAAAGCACTTAAAAGATATGACTTTGATAATATAGTGTCTTATGCATTACATGTAGAAGAAGAAATCGATTCATTTGAATCAACCACTTATCAGGAAGCAATTTCATGTTCTGAAGCTGAAGAGTGGATGATGGCTATGAATGAAGAGATGGAATCCTTTCAGAAAAATTAGACTTGGGATTTAGTTGAATTACCTGAAGGCAGGTGAGTAGTGAGGTGCAAGTGGATCTTCAAGAAGAAATCTAGGTCATCCAGTGATAAAGTCATCAAGTATGAATCATGTCTAGTAGAAAAAGGCTATAATAAAACAGAAGGAGTGGACTACAATGAGTTCTTCTCTCTAGTAATTCGACATACTTCAATACGTGTTTTACTAGCTCTTGTAGCAACTCTAGACATGGAGTTAGAGCAACTCAATGTCAAAGCAGACTTTGTCCATGGAAGATTGGAGGAAGACATTCTATTGCAACAATCTGAATGTTTTAAGATGCAAGGGAAGATACATTATGTTTGTAGGTTGAAAAGTTCTCTTTATGGGCTGAAGCAATCTCCAAGGCAATGGTGGAATAGATTTAATGAGTTCATTGTTTCTCATGGGTACAACAGAAGTCTCTATGATTCATGTGTCTATAATACTTAGGTGGAGGATGGTTCTCACACCTATCTGCTACTCTATGTGGACAATATGCTTATAGCATCTTAAGACAAGTTTGAAATTCAAAATTTGAAGTCACTACTCAGTAGTGAATTTGAGATGAAAGATATGGGAGTTGCAGAAAAGATTTTGGGCATACAGATCAAGAGAGATCAAGTCCATAAGAATTTTTTTGTATGTTAGAAGGAATACATTCAAAAAGTGCTAAATCATTTTGGGGTGGCATCCATAAACCAGTTTATACTCCTTTTATAATGTCCATTTATCTCATTGAACTTAATGTCACTCAGTTAGAATCAGAAAGGGAATACATGTCTTATGTTCGTTATGCGAGTGTTGTAGGTAGTCTCATGTATGCAATGGTTCGCACAAGATTAGAACTAGCACAAACAGTCAGTGAGGTGAGTAGGTATATGGGTATGTTTTCAATACAATTATGTTGAAGGTATGTTTTCTTCTTTTCTTTTCTTTTTGTCAAACTCAATGCAACTGTCAATTTTAGATTTAAAATCTAAAGAGAAGTGTGAAGCTACACAAATTCCCACCTAAAATGTCACAACCACCTAGTTCAATTTGAGAAATAAGGACACAAACAAGTTATAATTTATTTTATTGGTGGACATTACAATCACCTAGTTCATGTATCTAAAATCTACCATTTATTTCCCATGTCAGTTGAGCAATCCCTTGACATCACTGTTAACTTGTCCAAATGCTCCATTGTGTCAACCAATGTCTACACTGGCCATGACATCACTAATTTATTTTTTACAAAAATTAGTCTAATATGAATATGATAGGCTAAGCTATAAGTTCTTATGAGGGCCTTAACCTGATCCTAGTTACAGTGGGTTTTCTCAAAGCCACATTAGGATCATACAAGTATCCACGAATTCAGATATTCTCCATAACTGCTTGCAACTTCCCCTAAATTATCTCCACCCACAAACCAACAAGAAGGAGAGTGAGTATTGAATCAGTTTTCATAGCTTACATGCGTAAAACTCTTCACCATGTCTTTTCCTTCTCTCTCATACTCAAATCTACAACATCTTCTCTCTCTCTCTCTCTCTCTCTCTCTCTCTCCTGAGTGTCTCTCTAAGATACTATAGCTAGATGCTACAATTATCTATAGCAAAGATTCTTGTTCTTGTGCCTTGTGGCATGCACATGCATAACTAAAACTTCATGTCTTGTCTCTTATGTTCTTCCTTCGTCTACATATACATGCATTAGACCATTATTACACTAGGCAAGCTTGCATGTGCATGTATATATGTAATAATATAGAATTATTAATCAATGCATCATTTCTTCTATTCTATGGTGGTTATAGAATTATCAATTAATGCACAATTTCTTCTATTTCTATATTGGTTTTAACTTTCAACTAAATTGAACTTGTTTTTCCATGTTGCAGGTTGTTTTGTTACGATGGCACTAAGCACATACTTCAACTTTGACACTCTACAAAGTCCCAACTTAGAAACAAACACTTTCGATGAATCCATGCTAGAAGAAGTAGCAGCACCAAACCTCCAACACCTTTTTCCCTATTCAGATGAAAGCTTGTTCCTTTCAAACACGTTTTTTTAGAACTACATTGAACCAATGGTGGTTTTCTCTATCCTCCAGAGATCAACCCTCATTATGATTCATTCACTCATCGTGATGACATTTTTCCAATTAATGAAGAAAACAAACTACTCCCATGTCCAGAACACCAAAAGTCCTACTACGAGGAAAAACATGTGTACTCTTCACTACAAGAGGTTTCTAAATCGAAATACCATCCAATTTCTTACATGGGTTTGTTGTGCCTTATGATAATTGTTGTTCCTTGCAAGTAGAGGAACTGCAACAACAACTCTTCTATGAGATTCCACAAAATGGTGATAATTATGTTGATCTTGACTGGAAGAAGAAAGGTAATGAGAGAACCATATCTCCACAGAGCCTAGTGGCAAGACAAAGGAGAAGAAAGATCACTAAGAAGACTCAAGAGCTCGAGAATTTGGTCCCTGGTGAACCGAAGATGAACACAACTGAGATGCTACATTTTGTTGCTACAAAGTATGTTAAGTTGCCCAAGTTGGGATGCTTGAACTCATGAACACATTCAAGGTAAGTAACTTCTTTCATTTTACTATATTTGTAATCATGTGTGTCATATGATGTTATGTTATGAAACTGCTTAATTTCACTTGAATTTTAACTGCTTTAGTAACATTAACTTCATGCCACATTTTTTTTTCCTTTTAATGTTTTCAATTGGTTCTTATATTAGATTCATTTTGCATGTAAAGAAGAACCAAGTTTAGAGTAAATTAGATTGATTTTGCAAGGTAAGACCCACCAAACCAAGTGTTTTTAGTTTTCTAGATTTTTTTATCATATAATGATTAAGTCTCTTAAGGATCCTTCAATGCATACCATATAATGTTACCTGCATTCTGCATAGTGAAACAAAAAATCTAACAATTGGTTGCTTTGTCATTGCAAATTTATATACTCGTGATTTAAATGAGAGTGATAAGACAAGAAAAAAAAGTAGTTACAAATAATGAGGTGTGTACAATTGAGTTAAGTATACTAAGTACTACCCCAACAAGCTATTATATTTTATTTTTGCAGTTAGGAATAGAAATCTTTGTCCCAATATCATGGGAGAAGAATGAATATGATTATGCTTACACTTAAAACTTGGGCAGGATCTTACAAAAATAATATATGGTGTCATTTTTATGTCCCCATTACTGTTCAACCTATAGTCAAACCAAATTCTCATGGATCACATAGCACCATTGATTAAAAACCAAATTCTCATGGATATTATACATTGTAAGATTCCTTATAATAATTTCCTCCAATGTTCCTTTTAGATTCTCACTACCCCTTTTAGTTTTCACAAAGCTAAAAACCCTGCTATCTAAGGCTGCATAATTCACCTTAGAAAAATATGGTTTAAGTGCAATGTTGACCTAACCATTTGCATGTTTAGTTAAGATTGTAGATTTTAGAGACTTATTAATTTCTGTGATTTTCCAAGAAAAATGCTTCAATTTTCCTTTCTTATTTCCTCTCTGTTTGAGCGCCTTAATATGATGTGAGTATGAAGATATGGCTATATCATCTGTTAATAAATAATTACTTTGCCAATTCTTATTTCAATTAAGATTGTCTTCACGAGGAATAAAAATATCACATCTAATTTTTCTTGGATATTTTGATCTCATAGTATCTTGACATTATCTATAACTGTTATTCATTGTTTTCATTTAGTGTAGTTTAGGTTTACTAGGTTCTCTTAATTCCTGAAACTACTTATCTACTCATTCAATGCTTTTTTTTTACTATAGAGAAACTTAAAAATAATGATCAACATGGGTCTATCAGCAAAGTAGGAGGAGGATAATAGGTTTCAACAGATAAAGAAGGAAGTTGTTGATTTGATTAAGATGCAAGCCCCAACTTTGTAATCCAAGGTTTATTGTAGTTTCCCTTGCTATTGCATTCTTTATCAAATATTGGTAAACTGGCTTACATGTGTTGTATTTTCACCCATGTTTAATTCTTATGAGTTCACAATGTCTCCAATATGTAGCTTGAGATTCTTTTAATTGTTTGTTGTTGTGTCTATCAACATCATGTGATACGTTCTTTGGTGTTCTTATGCTTTGCACATTCTCCATCATTGTAGCCTTGTTTCCTCCATCATAATCCATACTATGTCTCCTATTATCCTTTCTATTGGTTACTCCTCTTAATAATGGATTCATTGTAATTTAGTTTTTGCTCCATACTATGTCTCCTGTCATCCTTTCTATTGGTTACTCCTCTTAATAATGGATTCATTGTAATTTAGCTTTTGCTCTGCAAATTCTAGTTATGGCTAGCTTACTAATGGATCATTGGAAAGGGATTTGATTGTTTACTATTATGATTGTGTTTTCTTTCTATATCTTATTATGCCTACACTGTATCTTGATATTCAATCATATTTTTGCTTAACTGATATTTTGTTCATTTAATTTTTGACACATGGTGTTTTTTGGGCACTTCAGCAGCAGCTGAAAGGTGAAGCATATGGTGATTTTCAAGAATTTGGTCCTGATGGAAAACCAATAACTAAAAGGAAGTTTACTATGGATGCTGCATTGGAAGACAAGATTTGTGATCTCTACGATCTTTTGTAGATGTATAGATTTGATCTATAGATATTTTCTTGAAATTATTTTGTTTGTGATAAAGCTTTCTTATTGAATCCCTTTTATGATTGGTATAGGGGTTGGATGAAAATGCAGGTCCACAAATCAGAAAGTTGTATGCTGAGGTGGTTTATATTTTCTAAATCTTCCTCTCAATAATGGTTTTGCAGAGATACTGGGTTGCTTGCATTGTGTTTTTTTGGCTGAGGACCAAAAACTCAATCAACTTGGTTTTTGAAATTCTTGACTTGTTTTCTCTAAGTTTGATTTGGTTTCTTAATGCCTTATTATATAAGCTAAACTATTATATGTATAGATTATTTACATATAAAGTAAAATAACAATCTGTTAATTGTGAAATTTCCCCTTGTTCTATCCCTAGAAGTCAATGAATAAAGGATTTGCAATTTTTTTTTATAGAATTTATTGGCATTAGGAAGTACTCATTCAGGGAACTTTACTTAACTTCCACTTTTAATTTTTTTTCCAAGAAACAACTTTCTTCTTTCAGGAGCATTAGTGCTACTTAATAGTTAATATATGCGTATATTGAATGTATAGTTTTTGTTGTGTGACTTGGGTAAAGTAAATCTGTTTGCATTATATGCACAAATATATTGATTTTTTTAAACTTTCAACTTTGTTGTCTTTGTCTTCAGCTTGCACAATTATGGCCCAATGGTTACATGGACAACCATGGGATCAAACATGGAATTTGCAGGGTGAAAGAGAGGCGCAGAGCACTATACAACAAACATAAGGTATGCCTTTTGCAGTTAATAATGATTTTTTATATTAGTGATGCATTATTCAATCTCACCCTCTCTCTAAAGTAGAAGAACAAACTTCCCTTGTTCTTAAAAGTTTAACTAAGGAAAGAGTTTCATGAATATTGTTTGTGCTCTAGATTGTAGTGTCCTAAATGGAATTGCAATATTGGAAACTAGATGTGCTTGGCATGGTAGTTAAGGTCGCCAAGGTCATATATTTTACCAAAGATCATATAGTGAAATGTGAATAGAAAAATGGATACTTGGATCATAAGGTCCTGTTTCTATCCCATGTTTGTTTTATAAACATTTCAAAGTTCCCCAATTTTGAAGGTGTGTTTGGATGTTGGGAGGGGAAGATAACAAATCAAATAAAAAAGGGAAGGTGAGAGAATGATTTTTTTTCTAACCCTTTCTGGATGGAAAAGGGAGAAACTCATGTGCCTAACCAAAATTGAGCAACTGAACCCTATTGAAACCCCAAGCTAAAACATGCAACTTTAAGATGAAGTTCTGGTTGTAAGCTGAACACAGAGCTTTAAAACCCAAGGCCATGCTATTTACCTTCATGGTTCTAATAGTGACAGCCTACTTGTTTAGAATGATATCTATATTTTACCATGCTTTTTTGGGATATCAGACAAATGTATATTGGCTGAACCTCTCATATTGTTGTATTCCTTGCTTACTTGAAGTGTTAGAAATAGGAATATTAAATGAGTGTGGCCATGCAAGAAAAGACAGGGCACAAAATAATTGTATATGAGAAGATATTAGTGTGACACTTATTGAGAAAAAGATAAAAAAAAATCAATTAAGGTAATTTGGACGTAGGCAAAGAAAGCCATTGAAGGTATTGGTGAGGAGAGTAATTGATTACACAAGAACAACCTTCCTATAATCGATTACAGTGGCCATGTAATCGATTACCAGTAGGGTGTTTGTTCTAGTAATCTATCACCAAACCTTGTAATCGATTACCAAACGTCTCTCCCTATAAATATGAACCTTCAGTAGCTGCGTTTTCGAGATTTCTTCCCTCGACAACGCTTTTTCTTCCCCAATCTTCAAACTGTCATATCTCCTTCATTTCTCAACCAAATCACCTCCCACAAAGCCCATTTTTCATCATTTTCAATTCTCTTTTATCTCAACCAATTAAAATCTTCAGAAAATACACCAAATGACAAAATCATCCAAGAAGCGCAAGGGTTCATCCACCTCTGCTATGGCAACAGGAACTTGACATCACGGAGCCACCGGAGCACCCCCAGCACCAATTCCACCATCATTGTCATCATCCACACTATTCTCATCCAACAAACAATGTCTACGGTACTCATCTCTCTTTTCCTCTAGGCAAATTCTTGATCCCAAGTACCTAGACCTAGAATTTTTTTATGGTGAAACATTTGATTGTTATCAATTGTTTCAAAACTCTGGGTTGATTCCCTTTATGTCTTTGAAACTACCTTACTATCCTGAACTTGTATGAGTCTTTTACTCAAATTTGAAAATTCAGGATGGAACTTTGATTTCTGAGGTGCACGGTATCCCTATGATTATTGATGAATCTGTTTTCTTTTTATTAACCCAGATACCCAATCAAGGTGCACCTTTTGAGGGAACCATTATCGACGACTGGAAGTTTGATTACTCAAGCTTTGATGCCCGTCATATGGTCAGCAATGATCAGGCGGATATGACTGGCAGACTGCTTGTCGGGTCATTGACATTTAATTGTCACATCATGCACTATATCATTGTTAGAATTTTGATGCCTCGTTCTTCTAATCTAGCTCAAGCCTCTGAGGAGGACTTGATTTTGATGTGGGCTTTCTTGACCGATCGTCAAATCGACTGGGCCCATTTGATTCGTTACCATATGCATAAGGCATTGCGGTCTAGTGCACCTCTACCCTATCCTCAGTTAATCACTTTATTTCTGTGTCATTTCAATATACCTCTTGCTTCTGAGCCTTTTATTCAAGTTAAATGATCCTTCTCTATTGGTGCTGGAGCGGTCACCTCTTTTAGCTACCACAAGGAGTTGGATGGATCTTGGGTGAAGAAAGATGCACCACCACAGGTTGCAGATGAGCATACACCTTATCCTCTAAGACATGATTCTTCTGTGCTTCTGAATGACCTTCTCATGGAGTTACGAGGATTTCGAGCACATGTTGATGACCGCTTGGATGGTATTGACACACGCTTTGACGCGATGGACCTCCGCATCGACCAGCTTTCAAATGACATGAACTTCATTCACCGTTCTTTTGATCCGCCTGCAGACCCTTAGTTTTATTTTCTTAGTTATAATTTTTGCGTCGTGTATTTTGGCTATGTTTAAGACCTCTGACTTGGTATATTTATGGTTTTTGATTGATTTTGTTTGTTTGGATATTTTGCTCAGATTAAATACACTATGATTGAATTCTGTATGAATGTTGATTGCTCTGATATTATGATTGGTTTTGTGTTCTCTTCCTGGATAAATTATATTTGTTCTTCTGGGCACTTTGGCTTTTTGATGTTGCCAAAGGGGGAGAGAAACGGGGTTTAGAGAAATTGTTAGTCGGTGAAAACGACTAACTTTTGTGTATAAAACTTGTATAAATTGTATCAAACTCTCCCAATTTATGGTTATTTTGTAGTGTTATAAGTATTTTCTGTTAAGTATAGGTAATAAATACTTAGTATTTTCATTTTATGTGTTTAATAATCATTTTCTCTCAATTTCAGGTTAATTAGGCAAGCTTTGGAAAATGTTGTTTTCACCTTCTCGCTAAGCCAATCTGCTGGCTTAGCGAGCGTCCGCTAAGCGCAGCACTCCTGGGCTAAGCGCGAGGAAGAATCCAGAAGAAGATGAGTTGTACAGGTTTGCTAAGCGTACCGCTTCATCTCATTAAGTGCACCGCTTTAGTTTATCCACTAAGCGAGAAAGGCACGCTAAGCCAAAAATCACTAACATGTGTTAAGCGGTCCATACGTGCGCTAAGCGCACAAGCACGAACAAGGCCACCTATTTAATCCTAAAATCAGATTTTGTGAGGGGAGTTTTGTTGGATCGAGTGGCCTCAGAATAATTAAGAAGGGGGGGTTGAATTAATTATTCCCAAACCTTTACTAATTAAAAAATTACTCTTCTAAGGCTTTTACTAAATTGTGAAGAGAATGAGGAGTAGAAGAGAAACTTAACAGAAAGTAAAAGCGGAAATTAAATGCACAGCGGAAAGTAAAAGAGTAGGGAAGAAGGAAACAAACACACAAGAGTTTTTATAATGGTTCGGCAACAACCCGTGCCTACATCCAGTCCCCAAGCGACCTGCAGTCCTTGAGATTTCTTTCAACCTTGTAAAAATCCTTTTACAAGCAAAGATCCACAAGGGATGTACCCTCCCTTGTTCTCTTTGAACCTAGTGGATGTACCCTCCACTAGAACTGATCCACAAGAGATGTACCCTCTCTTATTCTCAATCAAACCCAAGTAGATGTACCCTCTACTTGTACCACAAAGGATGTACCCTCCAATGTGTTAAGACAAAGATTTCAGGCGGTTAAACCTTTGATACTTTGTGAATGGGGATACAAAAGAATTCTCAGGCGGTTAGTCCTTTGAATACTTTTGTATAAGGGAAAGGGAAGAATCAAAAGAATTGTCAGACTGTGTCGTTTTGAATTCTTTGACAAGGGAGAAGGGAGACACAAAAGAATTCAGGCGATTAGTCCTTTGTTCTTTTGGAAAAGGGAGAAGAGAGACACAAAGAATTCAGGCGGTTAGTCCTTGGCGAATTCTTTTTGGCAAAGGGAGAAGGGAATGAAAAAGAAGAATAGCACAAGTTTTCAAGGTTTGGAAAACCAGAAAACTTCAGAAAGCTTTTGGTACAAGGAAGAAGAAGAAGTTCAAAGAGATTCAAGGCTTATAAAGGATTGATTGGAAAAGTAAAAGTGTATTGAAAAGCAAATCAAAGCCTTGCTTTTATAGACTCTTCATGTCTGGCCAAGAAGACCATTTAGAAGAGTTATAACTTTTAGAAAAACTTAAAACCAATTTGAAAAAGTCAAAACCCTTTTGAAGAGTTATATCTTTTGATTTATTCAGAAACAGTCACTGGTAATCGATTACCAAATCAGTGTAATCAATTACACAAAGCTTTTATGTGAAAAGATGTAACTCTTCACATTTGAATTTGAATTTCAACGTTCAAAGGTATTGGTAATCGATTACCAAAACATTGTAATCGATTACAACTTTTTGAAAATAATTGGAACGTTGTAAATTCAATTTGAAAAATTTTTCAAAACAATTTTGCTACTGGTAATCGATTACCAGAGAGTAAAAACTCTTTGCTAAAAGGTTTTGTCAAAAACTCATGTGCTATTCAAAGTTTTGAAAAACTTTTAAATACTTATCTTGATTGAGTCTTCTCTTCATTCTTGAATCTTGAGTTTTGAATCTTGATCTTGATTCTTGAGATCTTGAACCTTGAATCTTGATTCTTGTCTCTAGACTTTCTTCTTGAGTCTTGAATTCTTCTTGATTCTTATCTTGAACTCTTGAATTGTTCTTGATTGATCTTTGATTTACTTAAGTTGTTCTTTGATTGATCTTTGAGCTTTTTGTCATCACCTCTGTTATCATCTTTTGTTATCATCATTGTTATCATCAAAACACCTTTGAATCACCATTGATTCACCATGAAGCTTAGCTTCTACAAGTTTTGGACTGGGATTCAGAGCTTTGCATGTCTAGGGTTTCTAGAGAGAGAAAGGTCCAAGTTCCAGAAAGTTTTGAGAGATTTTGTTGTGCGAAGATCTGTAGAGACCAGAGCTTGAAGCAGGAGCCAGTTCGAGAGCTTGAGATGAGTTTATGAGTGATTGTGAGATCCTAGAGGTGAAGGAGACATCTTCACCACTTGTATTTTTGCAATTTTTCATCTTGTTCTTCTCTTTGTTGTTAAGAAGGCTTCCTGGTATGGAAAGCTAAATACTCTGTTGGATCTTCCCTGTAGGTACCTGATGTAAATATATTTATATTTATTTAATGATGTTTTGTGTGTTCTTTGTGCTATCTGCTTGTCATTCCAGTATGCCTTTACCTTGATCACGTAGATGCATGCTTTGTTAGGGTCATTCAACAGTGGAAACTGGTCTGACTCTAAAGTCTTTGATAGTGCAGGGCTGAGTTGTCGTGCTTTCACGAGGAATCGGGGTGCGATAATTTAGTTTTGTATGTGTTTCTTAATGCGGTCCTGGTTGAGTTTAGTCTTACAAGAGGAATCTGTGGATGTGGCTTGATCAAGATTAGGCTAAACTATCATGAGGAATCAGGGTTTTGTATCTCAGGAAACACCATAAGAACACATGAGCATTGTTAGATAGAGAATATCTTTTTAGCATCAGGCACCTATTAGGAAGACCAATGTGTGTCTACTTGTTTTTACACATCATTTCTCTCACGTGATTTTCTTTCTTTTTGCATAGATAGTCTATACACCTGTTCATATTCACACTTACATTTACACACACTAGACACCTATTTGCTGAAATAGCTTACCAAATAACACAAGTTCCCCGAGTGTTCGATACTTGGTTCTTACCGTTTTATACTATTTGTGTGATCTGGTACACTTGCCAGAAGCCGAACAAGTTTTTGGCGGCGTTACCGGGGAACTTCTTTTTATTTGGGAAGTTAGCTCGTTTTTAGGTGTCTATTACTTATTTGTTATTTTTTGATTGTTTTTGTGAATATTTGTTCTTAATTGCTATTTGCTTTTTTTTGTTTAATTGGATAACCATTGTTCTGTTAGTATTGTATATGCATAGATGTCCCAGAGGAAATTTAGTTCCTCTAGACTTAGAAATTGAAGCTACATTGCGAAGGAACAGGGCCGAGAGGAGAAGGAAACTTCTGCAAGACAGAAGAGTTGCATCCGTTCTTGAGGAGGAGACTCATTTCTCTGACTTATTATCACCTGATTCACCATCATCAAGGGAATCTGCCACTTAATTTCCTGAAGTCATCACCATGGCAGAAGAGCATGACCAGAGGATTACCCTTGAGGATTACTCAAGTAGTTAAGTGCCACAATTTTTCACCATCATTGCATGTCCTAAAGTGTAAGCTAACAACATCAACTATCCACATTCTTTAATTCATTTAATACAAGGGAACTTATTTCAAGGATTACCTAATGAAGATCCCTATGCACACTTGGCAACATTCATTGAAATATGTAACACTGTTAAGATTGCCGGTGTACCGGACAAAGCTATTAGGCTCAGCCTTTTCTCATTCTTATTGGCAGGAGAAGCCAAGAGGTGGCTCCACTCATTCAAGGGCAACATTCTAAAAACCTGGGAAGAAGTTGTTGAAAAGTTCCTAAAGAAATACTTCCCGGAGTCCAAGACTGCAGAAGGCAAAGCTGCAATCTCTTCATTTCATCAGTTTCTTGATGAATCTCTGAGTGAAGCATTGGAGAGATTCAAAGGCTTGTTAAGAAGAACTCCCACTCATGGGTTTTTCGAGCCAATCCAATTGAATATGTTTATAGATGGGTTGAGACCACAAACCAAGCAACTGTTAGATGCTTCTGCAGGGGGAAAGATAAAATTGAAGACCCCGAAAGAAGCAACTGAGTTAATTGAGAACATGTCAGCCAGTGATCATGCCATTCTACGAGACAAAACCCATCAACCCACGAAGAAAAGCTTGATAGAGCTATCATCATATGATGCTTTATTGGCACAGAACAAGTTGCTTTCTAAGCAACTTGAGATTTTAATAGAAACACTCGGTAAGCTGCCAACTTAGTTGTCTATGGGTTAACCTACACACTCTTCTGTTTTGCAGGTGACAGGTTGTACCATTTGTGGTGAGGCTCATGAAACAGGCCAATATATTCCCACTGAAGAAAACGCTCAAGAAATTCATTATATGGGAAATCAATAGCGACAAGGGTATACTCAAGGAGGATTTTCAGGCCTCCAGCAGGGCCCCTATAATCAACAAGGACAGTGGAGGACACACCCTGACAACCAGTTCAACAAAGACCAGAGTGGGCCTTCAAACATGCCAATCCAACAAGGACCTAACATATTTCAAAGGACTACTAAGTTGGAGGAGACCTTGACTCAGTTTATGCAGGTAACAATGTCAAATCATAAAAGCACTAAGTCAACACTAAAGAACCTTGAGGTCCAGGTGGGACAACTGGCTAAGCAGATAGCTGACAAGTCATCCAACAATTTTGTGGCCAATATAGAACAGAATCCCAAGGAGGAATGCAAAACTATGATGACAAGGAGTAAAAGGTTTGTGGAGGCTGAGGATGAGGATAGTGTTGTGCATAAGAAGAAAACTACTGACAAAAGTACTGATGGCAAGAAAAATGAGGTGAGAGGTGAAAGTAATCAAGAAAAAGAGGAACAAATAATGGTCAAGAATAAAGAATTAAAGGACCAAGAAAAAGAAAAAGAAGTAGAAAATGAAAAAAATGAAAAAGAAGAAAAAAAATAATAAGAATGCAAAGAAGAGTAGGAGTGAAAAAGCTGTGGATGAAGGTGTGGAAGTACCATATCCTGTGGTACCTTCCAAGAAAGAAAAAGATCGTCATCTGGCGAGATTTTTAGATATTTTCAGGAAACTGAAAATAACCATGCCCTTCGGAGAAGCTTTACAGCAGATGCCACTCTACTCTAAATTTTTGAAAGATATGTTAACAAGGAAGCATACATATATTCATCAGGAAAACATCATAGTGGAAGGAAACTACAGTGTTGTGATCCAGAAGATCCTTCCACCCAAGCATAAAGATTTTGGGAGTGTAACTATTCCTTGTTCAATTGGAGAAGTCAATGTGGGAAAAGCTCTTATTGACTTGGGAGCCAATATCAATTTGATGTCACTCTCCATGTGCAGAAGATTGGGAGAGTTGGAAATAATGCCCACTCAAATGACTTTACAATTAGCTGACCGCTCCATTACCAGGCCATGTGGAGTAATTGAAGATGTTTTGGTCAAAGTAAAACATTTTATCTTCCCGGCTGACTTTGTGGTAATGTATATCTCTGAAGATACTGACATCCTTGTAATATTGGGAAGGCCATTCATGTTGACCGCAAGCAGTATAGTTGATATGGGGAAGAGGAAGCTGGAGCTAGGTTTTGAAGATCAGAAAATTGATTTTGATTTGTTTCTTGAAGACAAGCCTGCTCCAGAACACAATGTTTGCTTACAGATAATGGAAAGAAGTCAAGAGGTTCTGAAAGTAAGAACCAAAACATAAAATTACCCAGCGAGGTAAAAGCGTCAAGCTAATGACGTTAAAGAAGCACTTCCTGGGAGGCAACCCAGTTTTAATTTCTGTTAATTTTTTTCTTCATGCATTTAATCATTTGGAACTTGTTGTATGATCTGTACATAGGAGTATAGTAGCCTATCTTTGAATGTTTACCATAAGGGTTTCAATTTCTTGGAAAAAGGACTAAAAAATAACTTAGAAAACATTTTCTGAAAAATAGTCCTTTCGCTAAGCGCAAGACTCGCGCTAAGCGCATCTCTGTTCATGTGTTAAGCCGCGAGTCTCAAGCGCTTAGCGCTCAAGCCTTGCATCTGAGGCTGATTTGGTCCGCTAAGCTAGCCAAGGTTGAGCTAAGCTAACTTCAATTCGATCTGAATTCAACTAAGCTTCAACCTGATCGCTAAACGACAGCTTATCCGTGGCTAAGCGTGACCTATTGTCGCCAAGCGCAATTCCTTATGACCATAATTGAGGTCCGTGAAGCTAAGCGCCAGTCATGGCAGCTAAGTGAGATTCATTGTGTCAATATGAGCACTAAGCGAATCCCTCTCAGCTAAGTGCATGCTCCTCTGTACTTAAGATGCATCATTTTAGCTAAGTTGGCCAGAGCCAGGCTTAGCGAGAGTTGCAGCTTTTCTAATCTGCAGATCTCGCTAAGCGGGAGAATCAACACACTAAGCTAAGCCTTTCCTCTGTGCTAAAAAAAACTTTTTTTTTGAATTTGAAACGTCGGCTAAGCGCGCGGATTCACTAAGCAACAGATCTTGAAAAACCAAACGACTCTCTCACTTAGTGAGACATTTCGCTAAGCGCGAGTGTCGAAAATCGCTTGGTTAAGTGTAGCTTTAGGACATTGACAAGTGCTAAACATAAGGGACAGCTGGAGAATTCTACACAAACACCATTTCTTCTTTCTTCCTCTTTCATCCAATCTTGCATCTGCATTGTGTCTACTGCATCAATAATTCAAATGGCATCGAGAAAGAGAGCAAGAACTGAAGACATCCCTTCATCTTCCAACCCACCTCCTCCGACAACAACCATGGAACCAGATGCCCAACAAGCACATCCCGTAATTCCTATGTTGCAGAGCTTATTCAGGGGGCAGTTGATGATTGTATACAACCAACAGGAGTTAGCTCACAATAGGCCAATTGTATCCATGGAACAATTTCTAGAAAAGGTGGCTTGGCCTGAAGCTCAGCTTCCTCTGGGGAGATCCCCCAAGGTTGTTCCTTCTAGTCCTGTACTAGCAAGGACAGAGCCTACACCAGCTGAGCCATAACCTCCGGTAGTAGATCCTCCTTCTTCTCCGGAGGTTGAGATACTATCTCCTCCACCAGCTCCACTGGCACCACCTCTGATAATCATCCCCGATGACTCAGCTGATGAAGTTGCTCCTCCTCCTGATTCACCATCCTGCTACCTAGAGGATGGTTCGGATTTTTCTAATTGGATGGACTGCTGAGGAAGTTGTGGTTCATCTTGACAAGAATGTGGATATTTTTGATGATTTTGTGCTTCTTTTGTTGTGCTTTTTGGTTTACTATTAGTATAATTATGGTTTTAGAACAATATTTCTTTTTTTTTTTGTTAATTTTGTGCATGGGTAGCTTAATTGCTTAGCCTGAAGCATCCTTAACAGTTTAACTTAATTTTGAATGGTATGGCAGTGAAGCATTTTACTTATTTTGTGAAAATGGTTGTATGTCATATTTTGGATTGAAGGCATGATTAGGATGAAGTTTATGTCTCTGTTCATAAGTTTGAACAAATATGCCTGCTAGACAAAGAAAGAACAAGAATGTGAACTTGCATTTAGAATTGTTAGTCAGTAGACAGATTGATTGTGAAAGAAAAGTTTGAACCAAATCTGGTGAGAGTGTGACCTTAAACTGTGAGTGAACAACTAGCTGTGAGTAATAATCTTTGCATGAATCTCTGAATTTTAGAATGAAATCTATAAACTAGAACATGATGAAGGCCATGATTGTACATACACAAGCCTTTTGACCAAAAAGCTTACCTTGAATGATAATTATATCCTTTGCACCTTTTTTGAGCTGAATGACATTGTCAAAAATTTGAACCCTAAACTTAAATAAATATCTCCTGATACCTTGCTTAGATTTTGGGAGAGCATATGGTTCAAGACAAATTTATCCCAAATTTGGGGGAGTAGAACTAATTGGGATGCAAAGAAAGAGAGAAAGTATCAGTACACACAATACATAAGTTGTATGTTAAAAAAAAAAGAATAAAGTGTGCTGATGTAACAAGGTCAAAAGCAAATGAAAGTGAAAAGCTACTGAGCAAGCTAAGCGCATGAAAAAGACCATTGGGATAAGTCTAGGATTTGTGCTCTCTTAGAATATAAGCCTTTGAATCCTAGAAAAACCAAGGAATTTTTGTATCCAAGCCTCACTACAAGCCTGAGAAATCCCTTCTGATTTTGTTTATACATTTCTGACTTTATGGCATGAGATGAAATTCAAAGATTGGACCTCTTGCTAGTTGTTATTAATGAATAGCTTAAACACATGTGCTTGAGTGAAACAGTAGCTGTGAGACTATGGTTTAAGCTACTTCCCTTGATATCTCTCTTATGCCTAACTCCATCTATTTGTTCAGTTCACATTTTATTCTTCTCTTTGAATAACTGCATATTTTGTGAAGACAAGTGATAGGTACACATTGCTTCATCTTTCTCATCATGCAATCAGTAACTTTGTAGCATACACCTTTGTACATAGTCATTGCATGTCATTGTCACTTGAGGACAAGTGAGTTGTTCTCTTTTTTCTTAAGGACAAGCCAAACTGTAAATTTGGGGGAGCTGTTAGTCGGTGAAAACGACTAACTTTTGTGTATAAAACTTGTATAAATTGTATCAAACTCTCCCAATTTATGGTTATTTTGTAGTGTTATAACTATTTTCTGTTAAGTATAGGTAATAAATACTTAGTATTTTCATTTTGTGTGTTTAATAATCATTTTCTCTCAATTTCAGGTTAATTAGGCAAGCTTTGGAAAGTGTTGTTTTCACCTTCTCGCTAAGCCAATTTGTTGGCTTAGCGAGCGTCCGCTAAGCGCAACACTCCTGGACTAAGTGCGAGGAAGAATCCAGAAAAAAGATGAGTTGTACAGGTTTTCTAAGCACATCGCTTCATCTCATTAAGTGCACCACTTCAGTTCATCCGCTAAGAGAGAAAGGTGCGCTAAGCCAAAAATCACTAAAATGCGCTAAGCGGTCCATATGTGTGCTAAGCGCACGAGCACAAACATGGCCACCTATTTAATCCTAAAATCAGATTTTGTGAGGGGAGTTTTGGACTGGGATTCAGAGCTTTGCATGTCTAGGGTTTCTAGAGAGAAAGGTCCAAGTTCCAGAGAGTTTTGAGAGATTTTGTTGTGCGAAGATCTGCAGAGACCAGAGCTTGAAGTAGGAGCTAGTTTGAGAGCTTGAGATGAGTTTATGAGTGGTTGTGAGAACCTAGAGGTGAAGGAGACATCCTCACCACTTGTATTTTTGCAATCTTTCATCTTGTTCTTCTCTTTGCTGTTAAGAAGGCTTCCTGGTATGGAAAGCTAAATCCTCTGTTGAATCTTCCCTGTAGGTACCTGATGTAAATATATTTATATCTATTTAATGATGTTTAGTGTGTTCTCTATGCTATCTGCTTGTCATTCCAGTATGCCTTTACCTTGATCACGTAGATGCATGCTTTGTTAGGGTCATTCAACAGTGGAAACTGGTCTGACTCTAAAGTCCTTGATAGTGCAGGGCTGAGTTGTCGTGCTTTCACGAGGAATCAGGGTGCGATAATTTAGTTTTGTATGTGTGTCTTAATGCGGTCCTGGTTGAGTTTAGTCTTACAAGAGGAATCTGCAGATGAGGCTTGATCAGGATTAGGCTAAACTATCGTGAGGAATCAGGGTTTAGTATCTCAGGAGACACCATAAGAACACATGAGCATTGTTAGATAGAGAATATCTTTTTAGCATCAGGCACCTATTAGGAAGACCAACGTGTCTCTACTTGTTTTTATACATCATTTCTCTCGCGTGATTTTCTTTCTTTTTGCATAGATAGTATATACACCTATTCATATTCACACTTACATTTACACACACGAAACACCTATTTGCTGAAATAGCTTACCAAATAACACAAGTTCCCCGAGTGTTCGATACTCGGTTCTTACTATTTTATACTACTTGTGCGATCCGGTACACTTGCCGCAAGCCGAACAGAAATCAAGAAAGATAAAGTTTCAGATTTCCAAAAAATTAGGTATAATCTCCAAAACAAAGGGGGAGCTTGGAATGAATAAACAAACAATAGAAATTGTATATGCTTTCTTGATTCCAGGTTTTGTCATCATAAAAAAGGGGGAGATTGTAGAAGTAAAGCTTCAAGATGATTTTGATGATGCCAATAGTAAAGCATATCCAAAGCTTCAAGATGATTTTGATGATGCCAATAGTAAAGCATATCCAAGACTTCAAGGATTTTGATGATGCCAATAGTAAAGCATATCTAAGACTTCAAGATGATTTTGATGATGCCAATAGTAAAGCATATCCAAGACAACTCAAGAAGATTTTGATTTCAAGAAAGATTTGTCTTCATGGATAATTCAAGTAAGCATCAAGCAATCCAAGATATTCAAGTTAGATTGACTAGATAGATTTTTAAGTTAGATTTATAAGATAGATTTGAAAGCACAAAGATTTGGCCATGTTATTTTTCTTTCAAAACAAATGATTTTAAAGTTTTCTCTCTGGTAATCGATTACCAGAGTTTGTAATCGATTACCAGTGGCCAAAATGTTTTCTGAAAAGCTTTTAAAGGTTTTAAATGTTTTAGAAAGTATGTAATCGATTACACATGGCTTGTAATCGATTACCAGTGATTTGAAACGTTTTTAAAACAACCATAAGAAATTTGAATTTAAATTTCAAAGTTGTGTAATCGATTACAATGTATTGGTAATCGATTACCGGTCTTAAAAAATTCAAATTTCAAAGTGAAGAGTCATAACTCTTCAAAAGTAACTGTGTAATCGATTACACCAATATGGTAATCGATTACCAGTAAGGGTTTTCAAAAATATTCCCAAGAGTCACATCTTTTCATTTGAATTTTGAATGGCCATCAAAGGCCTATATATATGTGTGACTTGGGAACAAAATGAGTAGAGAGTTTTGCTTGATCAAAATGTTTTATCCTCTCAAAAGATTATGAGAGTTTTGCTTGTCCAAAAATGTCTTATCCTCTCAAAAGATGATGAGAGTTTTCATTGCCCAAAAAGTTTTATCCTCTCAAAAGATGATGAGAGTTTTCATTGCCCAAAAAGTTATATCCTCTCAAGAGATTAAGAGAGTTTTTTATTGCCCAAAAAGTTTTATTCTCTCAAATGATTAAGAAAGTTTTTCATTGAGTTCAAGTTCTTATCCTCTCAAATACAAATCATTTTATCTTCACAATTCCTTGGCCAAACACTTGTGACATTCAATAAGGAATCGAGTGCTTCATTGTAACATCCGTCTCTTTCAAGAGAGATCATTTCTTCTTCCTCTCTTTCTGATCAAAGGGCTAAGAGATTGAGAGTCTCTTGTTATAAAGCATTTGAACACAAAGGAAGGGATGTCCTTGTGTGTTTTCAGAAGGTGTAAAGGATTACAAGATAGTGGAACTCCTAAGCGGATTTCTTGGGGACTGGACGTAGGCAACGGACTTTGTCGAACCAGTATAAACTGTGTTTGCACTTTCTCTTCCCTTAAACTCTTTTATTTATTGTTGCTTAACAGTTACATTCAGATTGTTTAATTTGAATCATCATTTAGAAATTCATCTTTAAGGGAACTTGGAACTTGCATTAGAATCAAAGTAGAATTTTTAATTGGGGAAACAATTTGTAATATCTTAATTCAACCCCCCTTTCTTAAGATGTCCGAGACCGCATGTTTAACATAAGCTATAGACTTCGATTGGGCAACTAGATCAGTGATGAATTTGTTCTGAATTCCCAAACCTAGATAAAAACTCCTTCCATTTCATGTGATTTTCTTTTATGTGCTTCCCAGGATCTTTATCATCCTCCACCATGATAGTTTTTACTGCCTTCAGTATATCCTCTTTCTTAAAGTCCCCATCTTCACTCCTATTCACCTCAATCCCTACCTCCAAATCCTTGGCTATGAGCTTAGCATTAAAAATTGGTCAACCATGAAAGGCAACAACACCAGTTCACTATCACTGGGAAGAGCTTCAATCACATAATTAAAGCCACCATGGCCTAAATGGCATCCTACACTAGAGTGTTTCAACGTAATAAATGGCCTGAATGGCATCCTACACAGAATTAAATCTCCTAGTCTCAAACAAATTAAGTGTAGCAGAGGTGCCTTTTGTTATGTTCTGTTTACAATTCTTATTATCCCATAACAAACCATAACTCCTAATTCATCAAACAACTCATTTTCAGTTTAACCAACGCAATCACACACCCTCAGTCTCTTTGTTTCTCTCTCTATGCCGCTACTTAGTTTATTTTATCTATGTCTTGGTGCGAAAATCCACTTAAATCCATGTATGAAACCATTCATGTCCACTGTGAACAACAACCTCAAAGATTCAGAAAACTTCCACCACTCTTCATGTACCATAGCAAAACTAATGACATCCTTCTTCCTCTTAATCTCCATCTCCTACCTCTTCTACACCCTAGGATTCATCTCCTTCTTCCTCTTTGACTTTAGAGCGTAACTTTAGTTGACTGTAACTACTGCCCTAAACACGAAACTAGGTTTTCTTCATACCATCTTAAAGACCTGACATACCTAAACTAGGTTTGCTCATCAAACTATTTTCATTTGAACTAAACTGCTAACTACGTTCTACAAGGCAAACACAAAGGCACACAAATAGGTGGACAGGGGTAGCATATGCATTACTAAACGCTAGGTTAAGCATTGTTCAATCATGGAAGGAAAACAAAATTTAACGGACAGGGGACTTACCTTTAATGGAGACTTCACAAATCAACTTCTCTAGCGTTGCTTTGTAGAGATTGAAGAGACGCAGGGCCCAGTCAAAGCTTGACTTCGAGGGTCATTGTAAACACAAAGTAAGCACAAAATCCATGAAGGTGAGAGAATTAAACTCCAAGACAAACAAAAAAGTAACGGGGTTTTGAGGGAGCACAAAAATACCTTGGACAACGATGAAGGGAAGAAGCACAGAACAACCTAGGTTATGCGCGCACATTCGAGACGAAGGTAGCTACAAAATTAGTAGCCAGTCCATGAAAATTTTTAAAAGGTTATTCAAAGACGGTCAATATGAAAAAACCGTCTTTGTATAATTGCACTAACTACGACGGTCTTTGTCAACCCGTCATTGTACTCCTTAAACTCATTATTAAAGGCGGTTATTAAATAACCGTCGTTGTATGCTTTCGCGAAAATTATCACAATGCCACCGCGTATCCTTCAACGACATTTCCTTGTTAACCGTCGTAGTTAGTGCATTGTATAAAAACCTTTTTTGTAGTAGTGACTTTTAAAGTTAATGGACTAATTATTGAAATGTAGAAACTTATCTATCATTGACAAATTTTAAATTTGTTGAATACTACTTTAAATAATTTAGAAAAAATTTAAATATAATGTTTTATTTTTTGTCCTTATAAAAAAAATATTTTGGTCTTTGTAAATTATATTTGTTATGTTTTTCATCCTTAAAGCGGTTTATCTAACATTTTTTTCACTATTCAAAGTGTTGTCTAAAACGCTTTAAGAATGAAAAAATAAAACAAATATAATTTGCAAGACTTATAATAAAAATAAAATTACAAAGATAAAGAGCAATAAAAAAACATAAATTGCAATGATTAAAAAATATTTAAGCCTTTAAAAAAGATTAAGAGCATTTCCAATCAATGTTGGGATAGGTTTTCTTCATTTGTGTCTTCTTCTTCAAATTAAACACTTGTCATCACTCACATTCTTATCTACATCGACTATTATTTTCAACCATTACTAAAATAAAGTGTATAACTCTAGTTAGGGTCGGTCCAACCACAATTGAGACTTAAAGTAAATTTAATAAATATATATTTTATTTTAAATGAAAGAAATATATGTTTGACCTTTTTATCAATATATAAGACATTTTTGTCACCATATATAATCTTAGTTGTTTTATATATAAAACCTAATAACAATTTATTATTAGACTTAAAGTATGTTTTAATTATTTTACTATTTGATTAGTCTTGACTCTAGTTCTATTGATTATAATTATGAATAAGTCTTAAATTAATGGAGTTAAGGAAGAATTTAATGACATGGACCATCAATATTAATATAGTATAAGAACTAAAACTTATGTTTTTTTGTATATCACCTATAAGAGCCATTTGATTAACTTGTACTCATATCATTATCACATATTAGCAATGTCATTGTCATGTATGAACATCACTTTGATGTCACTAATAAATAAGTAACAATATGATGTCACTAATAAATAAGTAACAATAAGGACCAATTTTCACCAAAAACAAGTGTTAAAACCAAAATTTTGTAGGGGAAGTGGAGTGACTGAATAAGCACTATTACTTAAAACTATCACCAACAATGATTAGTATAAATATAACGGTTTATATCTCTTATTCAAATAATCTAGGATTTAAATTCTAATCTTGTATATGGAATAAACTAGGCATGACAATTCTCCCTGTAACTCGGGGATCCCTGTGGGGACTACCCAATTCGGGGCCTTGCAGTTGGGGAAAAATTCCCTGCAGGGACGAGGATGGGGATGAAAAACCCCCCGCAGCTAATTCAGGGACGGGGACTATGCTCCCCGCCCCGCAGGGTTCCCGTATCCTCACGTATATAGAATTTTACTTATATATCCTCATAACTTATAATATGTACAACATAAATATAAGGGTTAATATAATATTTTACTAGTAAAAATAATACAAAATAAAATTATCATATATATAAGTAATATCTCACAAGTCACAAAGACATAAACATTACCCAAACCCTAAAACGCCGCCTCAGACATTTATACTTCGTTCCTTGACTTCCTTCTTCACCTTTGTTCCTTCTTCATTGCTTCACCTACATTCCTTCTTCACTTCTTCACTGTTCGTTTCACCGTTCCTTCTTCACTGTTCGTTTCAGCCGTGAACTCGTGGAAGCCTTCGCTGCACCTTTTTCTTCTTCGAGTCGCACCGTGCATTTTTGGGTTTCACAACTTCAAATTGTTCTTCCTCTGTTGTATGTTCTTCCTCTATTTTATTTATTTATTTCTGTTGTATTTTCAATTCTTTGTTTTGCTGCTAGCTTATGGTGATGTTTTGGTTTGGCTGATTCATTGAGTTTAAAATTTATAATCTAGCAATAAGA
Organism: Glycine soja; assembly: GCF_004193775.1. Lineage (NCBI taxonomy): Eukaryota > Viridiplantae > Streptophyta > Magnoliopsida > Fabales > Fabaceae > Glycine > Glycine soja. Next base: position 17,036,029 of record NC_041015.1, read on the forward strand.
GTCAGATTTGTGCATTTGCAATTTTACATGACTCATATTTGTAAATTTTGTTACTTGTTTGTTGTACAGAAAATGGGTACGCCTATTGATCCATCCATTAATATTATTGCTCCATTAGAAACACAACAAGTTGCTAATGACGCACAAAGCAATCTGGGATTAACTTCCGCTGCTTGGATCCACTTCAAAAGAAAGAAAATAGAGGAAAAATGGAAAGCTATATGTAAATATTGTGAAAAAAAACTTGGTGGTGATACAAAATCAGGTACGAAGCATTTGCACGACCACATTAGAACCTGTAAGCTTCGAACAGTGAGGGGTCCAAATCAATCAATACTAAAAACTCTTCAACAATCATCATCTTCAGTAGGAGATAGAGGCAAATCTATTTTAGTTGGAAACTATACCTTTAATCAAGATGCTGCTAGGATGGAATTGACAAAGATGATTGCATTGCATGAATACCCTCTTGCTATGGTTGATCACATTGGGTTTCAAAGGTTTTGTAATGTTGTCCAACCTTTGTTCAAAGTAATATCCCGTAATACATTGAAGTTGGATATACTAAAGTTCTATGAGAGTGAAAGGGCCAAAACTATGAAGTTAATTCAAAAAAATTCAAGTCGCATAGCTATAACAACAGACATGTGGACTGCATCGAATCAAAACGAAGGCTATATGACTATTACAACCCATTTCATTGATAACAATTGGAATTTGCAAAGTCGGCTTATGAGGTAAATAATCATTCACTTGAAAGTTTTATGATTTTAATTTTATATAATTGGTAATATGTGTAGTTATAGTAACATGTATTCATAGAACTTGGTTTTAAGATGGATAATTATTTTATTTTAGCTTTATGTATGTTCCTGCACCGCATACTGCTGAAGTTCTTGCAGAGATTATAATTGAACATTTTTTGAATGGAATCTAGATAGAAAGGTATCTACAATTGTAGACAAAGGATCAAGCTGAATGTTTTGATGATGCCAAAGGATTACATGAATCATATGCTTCTCAAAGATTTACTCAAGACAAAGCAATTAGAGATATTCTAGATGGATGATCAAGACAGTCTATGGAGTCTTAGAAAGGGTATATTAAATAGGAAGGGAATTCCAATTGAAGTAGCAAAAGGTTTGGCCAAGAATTTTAAGTGAAAAAGTCTTTTTCAACAAATTTACTCTCTGGTAATCGATTACCAGAGGATGTAATCGATTACCAGTGGCCAAAACTGATTTACAACAGCTATTAAAATTTGAATTCAAAATTTGCACTGTGTAATCAATTACACATATATGGTAATCGATTACCAGCAGTTTCTAAACGTTTTAATTCAAATTTTAAAGCGTGTAATCGATTACACACATATTGTAATCGATTACCAGAGGAGTTTTTCAGAAAACATTCTCAACAGTCACATCCTTTTGTGTGGTTCTTGAATGGCTATCATAGGCCTATATATATGTGACTTGAGACCCGATTTTGGAGAGTTTTTTTTTCAGAACAAAAAGGTCTTATCCTCTTAAAAAGCAAAATCATTTTATCCTCTTACAAATTCCTTGGCCAAATTACTTGTGATTCAATAAGGAATTATTTAAGTGCTCAAATTGTTAAATCTATCTCTTTCAAGAGAGATTTCTTCTTCTCTTCTTCTTCATTCTGAAAAGGGATTAAGAGACCGAGGGTCTCTTGTTGTGAAAGAATTCTAAACACAAAGGAAGGGTTGTCCTTGTGTGTTTAGAACTTGTAAAAGGAATTTACAAGATAGTGGAACTCTCAAGCGGGTTGCTTGGGGACTGGACGTAGGCACAAGGGTGTGGCCGAACCAGTATAAATCTGAGTTTGCATTTTCTCTTCCCTTAAACTCCTTTATTTATTGTTGTTTTATACTCATATTCAAATTGTTGTATTTGAATCAATTTTTAAGAAATTCATTATTAAGGGAATTTATAACTGGAATAGAAAGATAACTAGAATTTTTAATTGGGGAAATAAATTGTGATATCTTAATTCAACCCCCCCTTCTTAAGATATCTGAGGCCACTTGTCCAACAAGTGGTATCAGAGCTTCATTCTTGTATAAAGTTTAGAAGCTTCAAGAATTATGGCCTCATCAAACTACTTGTTTCCCGAGGGAAATTCTATAAATAGACCTCCCATCTTTAATGGAGTGGGTTACCACTACTGGAAAACCCGCATGCAAATCTTTATAGAGGCAATAGATTTAAATATTTGGGAAGCCATAGAACAAGGACCTTATGTTCCCTCTATAATAGCCGGAAGTGCAACAATAGAAAAACCTAGAGCAGATTGGACTGAGGAAGAAAGAAGATTAGTACAATATAATTTAAAGGCCAAAAATATTATTACATCTGCCTTAGGAATAGATGAATACTTTAGGGTTTCAAATTGTAAAAGTGCTAAGGATATGTGGGATACACTACAAGTAACACATGAAGGCACAACAGATGTTAAAAGATCTAGGATAAACACTTTAACTCGTGAATATGAACTTTTTAGGATGAATGTAAATGAAAGTATACAAGACATGCAAAAGAGGTTCACACACATAGTTAATCATCTTGCATCTCTAGGAAAAACTTTTCAAAATGAAGATCTAGTTAATAAAGTCTTAAGATGTCTTAATAGAGAATGGCAACCAAAAGTAACAGCCATCACAGAATCTCAAGATTTATCTAGTATGTCTCTTGCTACATTATTTGGAAAATTGCAGAAGCATGAAATGGAATTACTAAGATTAAATCAGCATGAAGAAACTGATAAGAAGAAGAAAGGAATCGCTCTTAAAGCATCATCTGCAATCCAAGAAGACAGTGATAAAGAAGATTCAATTGACTTGGATAATGATGAAGATATTAGTCTGTTTGTAAAAAGATTCAGCAAGTTCCTGAGAGTCAGAGGAAATCAAAAGCGACCCAATTTTAAACCTAAAAGAAAGACAGAAACTTCATCCTCTACTCTAAAATGCTTTGAGTGTAATCAACCTGGACATCTGAGGGTTGATTGTCCCATCTTCAAGAAAAAGATGGAGAAGTTTGAAAAGAAAAATATTAATGAAAAGAAATTGAAGAAAGCATACATTACATGGGATGAAAACGATATGGAATCTTCTGAAGATTCAGAAAATGAAGAAATAAATCTCTGCCTTATGGCAAAAAGTTATGAAAGTGATGAAGAGGTAACATCTTCAAACAATTTATCTATTTCTTTTGATGAATTGCAAGATGCATTTGCTGAGTTGCATAAAGAGTCAATTAAACTTGCAAAGTTAGTTTCATCTTCAAAGAAAACAATTTCAAATTTAGAAAATGAAATTTCAAAATTAAACAAAGAATTAGATCATCTTAGAAATGAAGTTTCAATTTCTAAACCAAATGAAAAAGTTCACATTTCTACTATTTCTGACAAGAAAATGTCAGATTCTTGCAGTTGTTGTGAAAAGTATGAAAAAGAAATCAAAGAATTGAAAAACTCACTTGCAAAATTCTGTTATAGTAAAAATAATTTAGATGTCATATTAGGAAAACAAAGACATGTCTCCAATAAGGCTGGATTAGGATATAAATCTGAAAAACAACAAAAATTTCATAAAAACTTCTCTACTTCCACACAAAAATATAATTCTAGTTCTATCACATGTTTTTACTGTGGAAGAAAAGGGCATGGCACATTTACATGCTATTTTAGAAGAAATTGTAACAATATTAAAATGATTTGGATCCCAAAAGGATCCTTTATTCATACTAACACACAAGGACCCAATAAAGTTTGGGTACCTAAGTTACAACCTTGATTTTGTAGGAACCCTTGAGGAAAAAGTGGTACATAGATAGCGGTTGCTCAAAACATATGACGGGAGACAAATCAAAATTCACACATATCTCTCCCAAGAAAAGCGGACATGTAACTTATGGTGACAACAACAAAGGTAGAATTCTTGGAGTTGGAAAAATAGGTACAAATGCTTCAACTTCCATTGAAAATGTTCTACTTGTTGAAGGTCTTAAACACATTCTGCTTAGTGTGAGTCAATTATGTGATAAAGGCTATCTGGTATCATTTGATTCTCAAAAGTGTATCATTGAACATAAACATGATACGAATATAAAGCATATAGGGTTTAGAGTCAACGATGTTTACATGATAGACTTAAGTCAAAAACTAGATAATAATCAATGTTTTCTTAGTAAAGATGATGATCCATGGTTGTGGCATAAACGGATTGCACATATAAACATGGAACACTTAAATAGATTAATATCAAAAGATTTAGTTGTTGGTTTACCAAAACTAAAATTTGAAAAAGATAGGCTATGTGATGCATGTCAAAAGGGAAAACAAACTAGAGTTTCTTTCAAATCTAAAAACATTGTTTCAACTACTCAACCCTTACAATTACTTCATATGGATTTGTTTGGTCCTTCCAGAATCATGAGTTTTGGAGGAAGTTACTATGCTCTTGTTATAGTTGATGACTATTCTAGATACACATGGACTCTTTTTATCACTCATTAGAATGATGCATTTCAAGCTTTTAGAAAACTTGCAAAAATCATTCAAAATAAGAAAAATCTCAAGATTATATCTATTAGGAGTGATCATGGGGGTGAGTTTGAAAATAAAGAATTTGAATTATTTTGTGATAAGCATGGGATTGAGCATAACTTTTCTGCACCAAGAACCCCTCAACAAAATGGTGTTGTTGAAAGGAAAAATAGATCTTTGGAAGAGATTGCTAGAACTTTATTAAATGATACTCCTCTTCCAAAATATTTTTGGGCTGAAGCCGTTAACACTGCATGCTACATTTTAAATAGGGCTTTAATAAGACCCATCTTAAAGAAAACTCCATATGAATTGTTCAATGGCAGAAAACCAAACATCTCACATCTTCATATCTTTGGTTGTAAATGTTTTGTATTGAATAATGGAAAAGATAACTTAGGAAAATTTGATGCTAAGTTAGATGAAGGTATTTTCCTTGGATATTCACTGCATAGTAAAGCTTATAGAATATATAATAAAAGAACAATGACAATTGAAGAATCTATACATGTTTCCTTTGATGAGTCTAATGCCATTCTTCCAAGGAAGGATTTTTTAGATGATATTTCATATTCCTTAGAAGATACACATATTCATGGAAATGACTCTAAAGAAAAAGATGAAGGAAGCAATGAAGATTCTCAAGTTAATGGAGATAGAGCAAATAATGAACTTCCTAGAGAATGGAAAGCCTCAAGAGATCATCCCCTCGACAACATTATTGGTGATATATCAAAAGGGGTAACAACTAGACATTCTCTTAAAGATTTATGCAATAATATGGCTTTTGTATCTATGATTGAACCTAAAAATATAAAAGAAGCCATAATAGATGATAACTGGATCATTGCCATGCAAGAAGAACTGAATCAATTTGAAAGAAATAATGTGTGGAAACTAGTAGAAAAACCTGAAAATTATCCTGTCATAGGAACAAAATGGGTTTTTAGAAATATATTAGATGAACATGGCATAATTATTAGAAATAAGGCTAGGTTAGTAGCAAAAAGGTATAATCAAGAAGAGGGAATAGACTATGAAGAAACATATGCTCCAGTTGCAAGATTAGAAGCCATTAGAATGCTCTTAGCATATGCATCCATAATGAATTTTAAACTCTATCAAATGGATGTTAAAAGTGCTTTTCTAAATGGTTTAATTCAAGAAGAAGTATATGTTGAACAACCCCCAGGCTTTGAAATCCCGGATAAATCAAATCATGTTTATAAATTGCAAAAGGCTCTTTATGGTTTGAAACAAGCCCCTAGGGCTTGGTATGAACGCTTAAGTAATTTTCTTCTAGAAAAAGAATTCTCTAGAGGTAAAGTGGATACCACATTGTTCATAAAGAGAAATCATAATGATATTTTGTTGGTTCAAATATATGTTGATGATATAATTTTTGGATCCACTAATGATTCATTGTGCAAGAAGTTTTCCCTTGATATGAAAAGTGAATTTGAAATGTCAATGATGGGAGAACTAAAGTACTTCCTGGGATTACAAATCAAGCAAACTCAAGAAGGTATATTCATCAATCAAGCCAAGTACTGCAAGGAATTAATCAAAAGATTTGGGATGGAAAGTGCAAAACACATGGCTACACCGATGAGCACTAGCTGTTACTTAGATAAAGATGAATCTGGTCAATCTATAGACATGAAACAATATCGAGGTATGATCGGATCTCTTCTCTATTTATCCGCTAGTAGACCTGATATTATGTTTAGTGTATGCATGTGTGCTAGGTTTCAATCCAACCCCAAACAATCACATTTGAGTGCAGTTAAGAGAATCATGAGATATCTATTAGGTACAATAAATTTAGGATTATGGTATCCTAAGAACTCAACATGTAACTTAATAGGATATTCTGATTCTGACTTTGTCGGATCTAAAACTGATAGAAAAAGCACAAGTGGAACTTGTCAATTCATTGGATCCGCTCTTGTCTCATGGCATAGTAAGAAACAAAACAGTGTTGCTTTATCCACTGCTGAAGCGGAATATATTTCTGCCGGCAGTTATTGTGCACAGATTTTATGGATGAAGCAACAATTATCTGACTATGGCATCCTTCTTAATTGTATACCAATTAGGTGTGATAATACTAGTGCCATAAATCTATCCAAAAACCCTGTTCAACACTCTAGAACCAAACATATAGAAATTAGGCACCATTTTCTTAGAGATCATGTCCTAAAGGGAGATTGTATATTAGAGTTTGTTGATACAAAGAATCAGCTTGCTGATATCTTTACAAAACCTCTCCCAAAAGAAATATTCTTTTCAATAAGAAGAGAATTAGGCCTTTCAGATCTTAGTGATTTGGATAGGTAATTTTTATTTTATTTATTTATTTATTTATGATTGATTGTGTTTTTGATTGAGTATGACGCTTGTGTTGTTTAATTTAATTTACTTTTTGTTAGTATAATTAATTATTAAGATAGTATAAGTTTTTTTTAGAAATAAGTTTCTCTTTTAGGAAAAGGCTATTTTATGTTCTGGTAATCGATTACATGAATACTGTAATCTATTACACTAGAACAGATGGCCTGTAATCGATTACAGTTTTCATGTAATCGATTACCAGTAGGCTGCCTCCTCCTGTAATGGATTACCATTAATTGTAATCGATTACCACGCGTCCTGCTCTATAAATATCACATTTTCCAGAAATCCCTGCACAACCCCTTTTCTCTTACGACGTTCCTCCATTCCCAAACCTCCAAACCTTCATATCTCACTCATTTCTTCATCAAATCAACTCCCGTAAATTGCAATCTTCTTCTTTTTCATTTTTCTTTTGATTTCACCGATTAAAATCTGCAAAAACTCCCTCAAATGGCAGAATCGTCAAAGAAACGAAAGGGTTCTTTCGCCTCCGCTTCGGCTTCAAGAGCTCATCGTTCTGGAGCCACTAGTGCATCCACAGCACCAATCCCACCCTCATTGTCCTCTTCCCCAGTGTTTTCTTCCGACGAACAGCAGAAACGGTACTCCAATCTTTTCTCATCTCGTTCCATTATCGACCCTAAGTTTATTGATATGGAATTCTTTTCTACTGAAACCTTTGATTGTATTCAAGCCTTTCAGAACTTAGGTCTTCTACCTTTTATGTCATTACAATTGCCTATTTATCTTGAATTGGTTAAAGCTTTTTATTGTAATCTTGAAATTCAGGACAGCACTCTGATTTCTGAAGTTTTTGGGATAAAATTGGTCATTGACCAGTCCCTTTTCCATGACTTAACCAAATTACCCAGTGACGGTGTACCATTTGAAGGTACACTGAATGACGACTGGAAGTTTGATTTCTCTGCCCATGATGCCTGCCAGTTGGTTTGCACCAACAATGCAGATATGACCAGACGTCTTCTTGCCGGGTCATTGGCTTTTGAAAGCCGCATCCTTCACTATTTAATTGTGCATATTCTGCTTCCACGGTCTTCCAACCTTGCCCAGGTTTCTGAGGAAGATCTAATTATCATGTGGGCCTTTCATACAGGGCGTCAACTTGACTGGGCACAATTAGTCAGATATCGCATGCATAAGGCATTGCGATTAAATGCTCCACTACCATATCCACAGCTTGACTGGGACGAGGATGGGGATGAAAAACCCCCCGCAGCTAATTCTGGGACGGGGACTATGCTCCCCGCCCCGCAGGGTTCCCGTATCCTCACGTATATAGAATTTTACTTATATATCCTCATAACTTATAATATGTACAACATAAATATAAGGGTTAATATAATATTTTACTAGTAAAAATAATAAAAAATAAAATTATCATATATATAAGTAATATCTCACAAGTCACAAAGACATAAACATTACCCAAACCCTAAAACGCTGCCTCAGACATTTATACTTCGTTCCTTGACTTCCTTCTTCACTGCTTCACCTACATTCCTTCTTCACTTCTTCACCGTTCATTTCACCGTTCCTTCTTCACTGTTCATTTCAGCCGTGAACTCGTGGAAGCCTTCGCTGCACCTTTTTCTTCTTCGAGTCGCACCGTGCATTTTTGGGTTTCACAACTTCAAATTGTTCTTCCTCTGTTGTATGTTCTTCCTCTATTTTATTTATTTATTTCTGTTGTATTTTCAATTCTTTGTTTTGCTGCTAGCTTATGGTGATGTTTTGGTTTGGCTGATTCATTGAGTTTAAAATTTATAATCTAGCAATAAGAGTCAGATTTGTGCATTTGCAATTTTACATGACTCATATTTGTAAATTTTGTTACTTGTTTGTTGTACAGAAAATGGGTACGCCTATTGATCCATCCGTTAATATTATTGCTCCGTTAGAAACACAACAAGTTGCTAATGACGCCCAAAGCAATCTGGGATTAACTTCCGCTGCTTGGATCCACTTCAAAAGAAAGAAAATAGAGGAAAAATGGAAAGCTATATGTAAATATTGTGAAAAAAAACTTGGTGGTGATACAAAATCAGGTACGAAGCATTTGCACGACCACATTAGAACCTGTAAGCTTCGAACAGTGAGGGGTCCAAATCAATCAATACTAAAAACTCTTCAACAATCATCATCTTCAGTAGGAGATAGAGGCAAATCTATTTTAGTTGGAAACTATACCTTTAATCAAGATGCTGCTAGGATGGAATTGACAAAGATGATTGCATTGCATGAATACCCTCTTGCTATGGTTGATCACATTGGGTTTCAAAGGTTTTGTAATGTTGTCCAACCTTTGTTCAAAGTAATATCCCGTAATACATTGAAGTTGGATATACTAAAGTTCTATGAGAGTGAAAGGGCCAAAACTATGAAGTTAATTCAAAAAAATTCAAGTCGCATAGCTATAACAACAGACATGTGGACTGCATCGAATCAAAACGAAGGCTATATGACTATTACAACCCATTTCATTGATAACAATTGGAATTTGCAAAGTCGGCTTATGAGGTAAATAATCATTCACTTGAAAGTTTTATGATTTTAATTTTATATAATTGGTAATATGTGTAGTTATAGTAACATGTATTCATAGAACTTGGTTTTAAGATGAATAATTATTTTATTTTAGCTTTATGTATGTTCCTGCACCGCATACTGCTGAAGTTCTTGCAGAGATTATAATTGAATATTTTTTGAATGGAATCTAGATAGAAAGGTATCTACAATTGTAGACAAAGGATCAAGCTGAATGTTTTGATGATGCCAAAGGATTACATGAATCATATGCTTCTCAAAGATTTACTCAAGACAAAGCAATTAGAGATATTCAAGATGGATGATCAAGACAGTCTATAGAGTCTTAGAAAGGGTATATTAAATAGGAAGAGAATTCCAATTGAAGTAGCAAAAGGTTTGGCCAAGAATTTTAAGTTAAAAAGTCTTTTTCAACAAATTTACTCTCTGGTAATCGATTACCAGAGGATGTAATCGATTACCAGTGGCCAAAACGGATTTATAACAGCTATTAAAATTTGAATTCAAAATTTGCACTGTGTAATCGATTACACATATATGGTAATCGATTACCAGCAGTTTCTGAACGTTTTAATTCAAATTTTAAAGCGTGTAATCGATTACACACATATTGTAATCGATTACCAGAGGAGTTTTTCAGAAAACATTCTCAACAGTCACATCCTTTTGTGTGGTTCTTGAATGGCTATCATAGGCCTATATATATGTGACTTGAGACACGATTTTGGAGAGTTTTTTTCCAGAACAAAAAGGTCTTATCCTCTTAAAAAGAAAAATCGTTTTATCCTCTTACAAATTCCTTGGCCAAATTACTTGTGATTCAATAAGGAATTATTTAAGTGCTTAAATTGTTAAATCTATCTCTTTCAAGAGAGATTTCTTCTTCTCTTCTTCTTCATTCTGAAAAGGGATTAAGAGACCGAGGGTCTCTTGTTGTGAAAGAATTCTAAACACAAAGGAAGGGTTGTCCTTGTGTGTTTAGAGCTTGTAAAAGCAATTTACAAGATAGTGGAACTCTCAAGCGGGTTGCTTGGGGACTGGACGTTGGCACAAGGGTGTGGCCGAACCAGTATAAATCTGAGTTTGCATTTTCTCTTCCCTTAAACTCCTTTATTTATTGTTGTTTTATATTCATATTCAAATTGTTCTATTTGAATCAATTTTTAAGAAATTCATTATTAAGGGAATTTATAACTGGAATAGAAAGATAACTAGAATTTTTAATTGGGGAAATAAATTGTGATATCTTAATTCAACCCCCCCTTCTTAAGATATCTGAGGCCACTTGTCCAACAACAATAACTATTGATAATTGTAGTATTAATGATGTAATGATTCCTAAAATTCTTAGCAAGTTTGGACGTAGTTCATTTATTTTGGGAGGGACTTACTTCCATATGCGGTGTTGTGCTCATATTTTAAACTTGATTGTGAAGGATGAAATGTCAATTATCCATGATTCCATTGAGAAGATTAGGGATAGTGTTTCCTTTTGGGTTGGAACACCTAAAAGGGAAGAAAAATTTATTGAGGCTTGTGAACAATTGGAAATTCCTTATTCAAATAAACTTAGGATGGATTATAGAACTAGATGCATTGTCATATCTTGAAGTTTTCAAGCGTTTGACTCAACGAGAGCCTCAATATAAGTCATTGCCAAGTGATGATGATTGGAAAATGGCAACTGAAATTTGTGAGAAGTTGGAAATCTTTTATAAAGTTACTGAGTTATTTTTGGGTACACAATATCCAACTTCAAATGTTTATTTTCCAAAAGTGTGTGAAATTCGATTGGCTTTGAATGAATGGATTTTTTCTTCTAATAGCACCATTCAAGATATGGCTGACAGTATGATTCCCAAGTTTGAGAAGTATTGGGGCATGATCAATGGGGTGATGGCAATAGGGGTTATTTTGGACCCTAGGTTGAAAATGAAGTTGCTAAATTATTTTTTCCCTCTCATGTATGGAAGTGAAAGCACAAATCAATTGAATAAGGTGACAAAATTATTAGAAGATTTGGTTTCTGAATATCAATCTAAGGAAAAGAGGACTACTTCTATTTCCACTTCATCTTCAATAGTGCTTGGTTTGGATAATAATGGTGGAAAGGTTGATTGGAGTTCTAACTTTTTAAAATATGTTAATCAATCAAATATTAGTAACTTTGACATTTTGGGATATTGGAAAAACATTGGAGTCAAGTCCCCTACTTTGCAAAGGATTGCTAAAGACTTTCTAGCTATTCCTATCTCAATGGTTGCTTCAGAGTCTATATTTAGCATTGGTGGACAGTTTCTAACTCCACATCGTAGCAAATTAAATGAAGACATTGTTGAGGCATTGATGTGCTCTTAAGATTGGTTGCATAATGAGATTGAAGGTAATAAATTTAATTTTACTTGTAAATTTTTCTTCTAAGCAATTAATTTATTTTAATGATTGTATAATTGTGTCATTAGGTTCCTTAAAATCAAAGATGGAATTTTGCTCAATAGTTGACGATGCAGACACAACAACGCCAACTGTATGAAAATTTTATTATATTAATTCATGACTTTTTTATATTTTCTAAACACATATTTACATGTTTCATTGTGTAGGTTTGATATTGAAGATGTTTCATTGCACTTGGATGAAAGTATGAAGACTTGATTCAGTATGGTGATGTTAATTTATTGTATGAAGACTTGTAATGTTATGCTAGTTTTATTGTTTTTATTGTGTAATACTGTAACATTAATGTGTACTTGGATATTTTTTGGATGTTTTTATGCTTGTGTGATTTTATTACTATTATTATTGATTTATTTTGATATTTTTAGTCATGTTTTAAACTTAGAATTAAACCTTAAATTTATTATTGATGAAAATTTGAGATAAAACAAAAAATTGTATTTTTTTTTTTATAATTTTTAACATTTTTTAATGTAAAACGGGGTTCCTATAAGTCTCCCCAGAGAGTCGGAAAACGGAGACGAGACAAAAAATACCCCACCACGGGAGCAGTCAGGGACGTGCGACCCCGTCCTACGTGGGTGCCTTGATTAGAATAAAATGATTGGAAGGAAAATAATCACATCATGTACATTCATAATTTCTAATGAATATTAATTACTATTTTTGACAAAAATTATTTTGTATCAACATAGTAAAAAAACAATACTTAATACTATCATTAAATATAACCATTAATTTGATCACTAATTTAACTTATATTTTACATAAAAAATGCAATCAACAAAGTTATTAGGTAGAAATTACGATTTTGAACAGAGAAACCTTTTGATCTAATACATTACTCCGTTTCACAAAGAGTATTTGCAGCCAATAGTATTATCGAATATCAATGTGTCATGGTGACTAATAGTATCAGACGCAGAAATTGGAGCAGGTTTTTTTGTATGTTAGCCTAAGGAATGACGCGTTCCCACTTCCCACAACGACCATATTATGCAGTAGTATATGTATGTTCATGTACAGGTACTCATGTACTCTCTCTTTTCTCTCTCACTCACGCTGATAATTGAGACAATGATGGGCCTCTGACCCCTATTTTCCTCCACATCGACCTTTGTACGAACCTCTCCGATTGACAGCTCTACTATTACCCCATCATACATTTTTTAAATTTAGTCGTGGTATTTAGACGCTTAAAATTTACAAACATTTCTTTTATCTCTTTTCTTATCATATTATATAATTAATTAATTTTATCAACCATTTATTTTTTATCTTTTTAATTTTTTTCAAACTCTCTAGTCTCTTCTTATGATATTATATAATTAATTAATTTTATCAATAATTTTTTTTCATCTTTTTTTATCTTTTTCAAGCTTTCTTTTTATGATATTATATACTTAATTAATCTTATCAATCATTTATTTTCATCTTTTTTTTTTCAAGGTATTTACAATCATTTGTTTAGTACTCAAAAATATAATTTTATTTTTAATTAACATTTTTTAAAAATTTAAACAAAATTAATTTCTTACTAATTTAGAAACGTGATCCAAGAATAAAGGTTGATCCAAACATAAGAATTATATTCATATATGATAAGAACATGAATTCAAATTTCACTACTAATATAAGAATTTTGTCGATAAAACAACTACTTATAAGTATTTTTGTAAGTAAATCTTAAGATATATGCTCTCTTTTTAATAAGCTCATGACTCACCTAAATTTTTAATAATAAAAAAAATGAAAAATGAGAGTTATATATTTGATTGGATTTTTTATATGAATAAATTCCATTTTAAATAATAAATAAGTTCTTTGCCGCCACATCTGGATGTGTACACATACTACTATTTTATTACAAGGGGAGGGGTCCTCATCTCATGGACTATAGTATGATCACCGTGAAGTTTTGTACAGAACATGTGGAGAAAAGTCCAAACTAATTACGTAAAATGGGGTTTTTATTTGTAATATTTTATGATATGAGGGAATTGAATTCCAGAACCACATCACACGCTTCCAAGCACGCTTTCCAGTATTATACTAATTACGTCATGCACGCACATATACTCACACACTCTCCCTGTCCTTCTGGTTACTACCACTGACTCGCCACTGACCCATTCCAGAGAGGACTTTGGGGCAGATTCAAATATTGCATTTCCAGTTTTCCTTTATATAACCCTAGTAATCATTTCCTAATAAAGTGCCAAATAAATTTCTCTTTTATATAAAAAAATATAATTCTCACACTTTTTAATAAAAATATATATAGGATAAACGTCTAATTTTATCCTTAAAAGTGCAGTGTGCTGTTAATTTGTTATCTAAAATTTTTAATTCCTAAAAATAATTAAAATTTAAAAAATATCTGTCACTTATTTCAATAAAAAAATTCAAAAAAAATGTGATTTAGATGACATTAATAACACACTTTAAGAAACTAAAATGAAAAAAAAAAATTAGGCACTAAAGTGATTGTATATGAACTTAAAAAAAATTCTGAATTATATTATTTTCAAGAGTTAAACTAACAACACACATCACACTTTCAGTAATAAATTGATCGTTTATAAAAAAGTATAAATAAAATTAATTAAGATCCACACTTCAAATATTTTTTATGGTTTAAAATTAATTTTGCGTAATTCTAAAGTAAATAGATTTAAGGTTTACCCCACTAATTCTCCACTTCAAAGATAAATTTGAGGAAATTCAGTTTTAAAATTTAAGCTTTTTTTTAATAACACATGAACTAGGATTACATTTAGATCATTTTCAATTCTTATTTTCTTTCAAAAAATTATATTTTCTTAATGCGTTAATGATTAAAATATATTTTATATATCATGATATTTTAATTAAATAAATTGAATCAAACTAACCCTATTACACAGTGGCAGATTCAAGTTCCCGAATCAGTGGGAGCAGTTTATTTTAAAAATAAAAATTAAAAAATATTAATAATTTTGCATATAAAGATGAGTGAGAAAATAATGAAGATGGTGAATTCAAACGTATAAAATTAAGGGGTACGTACATTCATTTTGTTTTTCAAAATGAGGAGTAGATTTACATATAATTTCATAGCATATAGGTGCTATTACGTACATTTTTAAATTTGATAGAGTGAAATTTACGTTTAATTAAATGATTTTAGTAAAATTTCAAACTGATTCTCACCCCTCTATTTTCACTGTGTGCCCAATGCCTATGCCTTTATTATTATTATTATTTCCTTATGCGTATCCTTCTTGCTGGATAGATTCATTTCATAACTCTTTGCAGTTTGCATGCTTCAGTGATGTCACCTTCTTCCAAACTCCCCCACGCGATTCCCCTTGCGTCACCTTCTTAATTTCTACCAGAACTAGATGTAGATTGATTTGATTGAAATTCACCAAAACATCCAATACCGTAAAAAAAAAATAATATTCTTTTAGGAAAAAAATTACATTTTAAATAGAAAATACTTAAAGAAACTAGAGGGTCATAGTGGTAACCTCCCGAAAATAATTGTGTAGCTCCGCCCCAGTTCATCAAAACGTTATGGTTTCACAAGGAATGATCGTTTTACGATGAAATTTTTAACATTTTCATAAATATCTATATTAAAGTTTATTTTTATATAAAAATGCATGTTTTTTTTATTCAAAGAAACCCTGTTTGACACATGTAAGATTACTGTAGGTGATAAAAAAATTCATTTAATATTTAAAGTATTTAGATATGAGTTTTTCAACAACAAATCACATTTGGAGTGTAAAGGTAATATCTAGTGACAGTTATAAACTTGACTTAATAGTTAGGAAAAAAATGGGGAAAAAATTATGAATTTAAACTTTTTTTTACTAACAAATTAATTGATATAAAAAAATCGATATCTAATAATTTCAAAATTAACATAAAAATTGGATAAAAATACATGTCGACCAAAGGTGTAAATAATTTTACATCCATAATTTAAATTCGAGATCACTTTTTATACTAAAGCAATTTTACACCAAATGATTAAAACACTCAATAATTTTATTCTACTAAAGTTTATTTATGAAAACAAAAAGACATACTTAATTTGATGCAACAAAAATTATGCAAAAATGAAGATAAAATGAATAAGTGGGGGTGACAATTAGTACACGCACGACGCGCGCTGGTGGTGTGTGAAATGAAGAAAATGGTAGCTGCAGAGTTCGATGCGTATAAGAACAGGGGGCGTATCTATGCAAAGTATAGATTGGCATGGCATGGCATGCATGGGTACTGATCATATCAGATCAGAATCAGATGGGAGACTGATGGTGAGGACAGAAACGGAATGCATGCCATTACAAATAGCATTAAGCATTTTTCTTGTGTATGCATGTGCTACCTAGCTAGCTGCTTCTACATACCATATCAACTGTTATTCTGTGTAAGTGAGTGTAACTATTGATATAATGCAAACAAAATTTTATCCCCCAATTTTTAAGATTCATCATTTTTAATCATTTTAGACTAATAACATAGTTTTTACTCTTTTGCACCCTTAACTATTTAGAGAAACTCTACTTATATATTAAAACAAAATATAATAATAAAACTTTTTAGAGTAATTCCAATCAAGTTCCTTGTATTAGTTTTTTAAGTTAAATAATTTTATTGATGATAAATTTCTAGTTAAACAACCTAATTGATTATTTATAATGAAGTTTTCATTTTTAATTATGTTTTTTCAAACGTGATATACTCAAATTTAAGATTACTTGTGAAATACTTCCATAACATTTTCTCTCTTTGTTTAATCAAACAAGAGAAAATGAATTATTATCCATTTTTTTATCTAAATATATTATAAGAGTTTTAAAGTCTTTGCAGTTGTATTGTAATTACAATTGAGAACATATCAACTTGTGTTTGTAATTTTTTACAGTATATGTTTTTTACGAAATAACAATTGTGATCAAGACCACATTTTAAAACCTCGATAATTAATTGGTGATTTTAAGTTTAAATTCTAAGTACTTGATTGTGTTAAATAATTAAATATAAAACTTTGTATTTCATTTAGCTTAAATAGAATTTACTTGTATACAATTACTTGTGTTATTTTAAGATTATAATATTAATTTAGCAGTTGAAGGGTTGAAGGAAGAATGGAAAAAAAGGTCATGTGTTGGAATCTCTCATTAACATTTATCAATAATTAACAACTAATATTAACTCAAGTTGACCTAAGGATAAAGTAGTTAAAGTTTAAGTTTTAGGTTGACCAACAAAAAATATTTAATTTGTTCTATATATTTATAAAATGAAAAAGACTTACACAAAAAAAAAAATCAACATATAGCTATTATTTAAAGTAATATTTTTTTAAAAAAAAATTACTTTAGGTTTGTTGGGTTGATATTGATGATAAAAAGAAAAACTTGTGTTATTTAACAAAAATTCCTTACGGATATATTTATGAAAATACCATTTTGTTTTTGTTATGTTTTGGGGCAGTGATGATGTGGGGATGACATGGGAATAAGGAAGGGTCCCTCTCGATCCCTTTCTTCCCTCACATAATAAGCACATTATATATATATATATATATATATATATATATATATATATATATATATATATATATATATATATATATATATATATATATATATATTCAAGTGGCGGAAGAAGAGAATTTCTCTATAAAATTCTGGCTCTGAACCTGGGGCCCACTTGATCTCGGTGGCATGTTGCTTTTGCAGCAGCTGGGGTTAAGCTGACACAAACAACACATGGAGATGATATGTTACAGCAAAAGAGAAAGACTTGTCAATGCCACCTTTCGTGACCTCCTTTCTGTAGCCTCTTTCTCTTCTCACTCTACCACCCCAATTGCCAACGTACTTCACCCTCACACCCCACCCCTCTCAAATTTGTAGCAAAATTATTTATATATTATTATTACTATACTATTATTGTATTGGGTCGAAATTCCAATGACGGTTCAATTATTATTTGTTCATTATTACGAAGAATGTTTCGGACAGAACTCGTCCCATCCTAAAGCTTTTCAACGTCTTTTCTCTTTTCGTCTTTTTAGTCTTATGTAAATATATATTTTTATATCCTCGTTATAAAGATATTTTCAAGTAAGCTTTTAGGTCCACAAAATGAACAATAAAAAAGAAGATAATTTTTTATGAGTAAGAATAAAAATTATGTATCATAAAAATTGTAATTATTTATATATTATGTTTAATCAATTGAGTTAAACTTTCACAATAAAAATAATGATTTTTATAACATGTATATGTAATTAAGCTTATAATAAGAAATAAGAAATATTTGTTTTAGTGAAAAGTATTTATTTATTAAAATAATCACGTTTATGTTTTTTCAATGTATAATGACGACAATGGAGATTAAGTTTAAGTCCTATTGCATCTAAGGTGACCCTGATGGATTTCATATTTTCAACCTATCAAATGATAAGTTATTATTAAAAAGAAATGGCTTTTATTGCACTTTTCTATTTTTATATGCTGATTTTTTTTAATGAAAAAATTTCTATTTTTAGACCTTTAAAATCTAAGAATGGTTATCATCATTTTTCTTAAATAAAGTGTTTTAAAGAATTTAATGATGTGCATTCATCATTGTGTCCATAATTACAATAATAAAAATTGCACAAGATAGTTTTCATATTTTTAAATATTGCTCAAGAATATGACACATGGATTAACGGAAGTAATTAAAATTCTCATTTATACTAAAATTATTTGTAATTTGCTTAGCAATATTTCATTTATTTCTCTTATTTATTATTTCAACATTTCATAAAATTTATTTTTGGTATAGATTGTTAATTTCCTTGGCAAGAGACTATTTCACTTAGAGTTGGGTAAGATTATTATTGATAACAAAGTCTTTTTCAAGTAGATAACATAGTTATATATTCATGATTCAAACTTAATACTATTAACAGAAGGACTAACACTGATAGATCCAATCATTGAAGTGTGGGGGCAATTGCCTCCACAAAGTAAATTTTTTTACTTGAATAAATATTTTTTTGTCCCCATAAAAAAATAGATCTTGTTTCTACAAGATAATTTTTTTAATAAGATGAATATAAATAGTTGTAAAAGAAAAAAGAGAATAAATTGATATTAATTTTACTCACTTTTTTCTTTTAAATTTTACTATTTTTAATTTTTTATTACTATTTTTAATAAAAACTTATATAATTTTTTATTTGAGAAAATATTAAAATATTTTTTACCCTACTGAAAAAATTTCTGGATCTGTCAGTGGCTACTTATTTAGGTATGCTAACCCTATGTCAATTAATTCACATGCTTGGTGGCTAAACATTTTATATTCTTTCTCTCCTTTTTATTATGAATATACTTGAAAAAATAAGAATTAATTCTATCTTGTAATTTTAAAATGATAAATACATACAAACAATAATATTATTCAAAAGTGTTAGACAAAAATAAAAGGATATAGTATTACTTCAGGTGATTTTGCTAATTATTATCTTAGGAATAATGATTAAGAAACTAAAAGTGAAATTCTTTTATTGAAAAGTGTAACATTTAATATCATCAATCTATTCAATTATGCTTGTCAATAATTTCGTTAAATATTATCATCAATAGGTTCAGGTTAATAATTTTTGTTGTTGTTAAGAATGTGTCATTTTTTTTTAAAAAAAAAAGAATGTTAAGGGAAATTTTTTGTTGTTATTAAGAATGTGTCATTTAGATATTAGAAGTTCTGAAAAACGTATAAATGAAAAGAAAAAAAAAATAAAGAGATGAAGTTCCTAATGGGCCAGAAAGGAGGGGGAAGCCTAGAAAGACAAGCATTTTCTTTTAGAGATTGAGAATTACTTGTACTCCTTTTTTGCTTCTTACACCTAGAAAAAGACTCGAACACACAAAAGTATCCTCTGTCTCTCCCAAGTAAGCCCCACCTCCACCGAATCAACCAACAACCCAATACCACCACTGCAACCACCCAACACCACGCAAATACCACCACCATGCAAACATGAATGTTTTTTTTTTGGGAAAAAGACTTTTTTGGAATTTTGCTAACATAATTCTAGAAAAGCTTTCCCAAAAAATGAGTGTTGTTTTCTAGAAATTTTTTTTCAAAAATTATGCTAACATAATTATATAAAATCTTTTTTTTGAAAGCAACACTTATTCTAAAAATTCATTTCTTGGAGTGAGGTGGCGGCATGACTTTTGTTGCAATGGTGTTTGGGTGGTTCATAGGTGGTGGATCAATGGTGATGTGGGTTAGGTGGTGGTTATGGAAGATGTTGGGTGGCAGGAGGTTTGGTGGAGGCAGGGAAGGGAAGAACATTTTGTCCATTCAAGTGTCCTATGGGTTGAAGGAAGTAAAAGCCTTTCTTTTAATTTATTCTCAAAAGGAAAAGGGAACTATTATTCCCACTATCAACCCTTGCTATTGTCACTACTCATGTGGGTAGTTTCTTTTTTTATTTCCAAAATTTTCTTTTTCACGGAAATATATTTTCGTTGTGTATAATATGCAGTGAAATCATAATTCCACTACATATATTCTTTTCACCCCCATGCTATATAATGGAATCATGTTTCTGTTGTGTAAAGGGAAGTGTATAAAAAATACAATGGAATCACAATTTTGTTGTATTATTCAACAACAAAATCATGATTCTGCTATGTATTTTTTTTGCTCGTAAACAACACAACAAAATTATATTTCTATTGTGTAAAAGGAGGGGGTGTGTAAAAATACACAACAAAAACATGATTCAGTTGTCTATTTCGTAAAAAATACATAACAAAATTATGTTTCTATTGTATACATTTTTACACCCCCTTTTAATTTATTTTAATTGCAAGTTACATTTTTCAAAACAGTAAAATTAATTGTGATATAGTTTACCATTTTTAATAATAATCACTATCTTTTTTAATTAAAATTGAATTAATTGGATATAAATTACCCTTTATAAGTGTAACCAAATTAGTTATTATATAAATTACCTTTATTAACAATAATCAAATCAATTTATCATATTAATTTGATTACAATTAAAAATGGAGGAAAATAAAATAGTGTGAGAGAGGAAGAAAAATGGTGGAGGTGTCATGATAAAGAAGTGAAAGAGGAAGAACAAAGATTGGGGGTATAGGAAAACTCAGAAGGGAAAAATGGTCATTTGCTAAAACTTAGTAGTGTCAATAGCAACTCTAGTAGTGATAATAGCAATGCTCGAGGATAAGGAGCGAGCCCAATCCTTGTGCATGTATATAAATGGTCAGCTAGGTCGTGGACCCACAAAAAGAAAATGAGATTTTCTTCTTCACCACGTAAACTTCTTCTACAACCAACACTTTTATTGAAATTCCAAAACTAACCCTGTTAACTTCTTCCTTTTTCTTCTTCATACACCATTCATTATTTTCTTCATACACCATTTAGTTTATGCAAGTCTAAATTTTTAATATATATGCTTTTCAATTTCAATGTATTATATTATTAAATGCAGTAAAAGAATGATAAAATTGTGTGATAGTATATGTTGAAAAACATATTTATTGATATATCAACATACTTATGTAGTGTAGAAGACATAAAAAAATATTTTAACATGGAAGTTTTTAAAAATAAATAGATTTATTTATAAATAATTAGAATTATGTATGGTGTCGTTAGTTTGTCATTGATTTATTTTAATGTTTTGTTAAGATGGACAAAGATTAGTGGATATATGACAACATAATGTCTCAAGAAGTTAATATGAATGAAGAAAATGAAAAGGAAAATGGTGTATTTGAAAATATTGATTGTTTTGATACCTTCAATACTTCTCAAGTATTGATATGATTTTGTATTTTGTTAAAGTAAGTAAATGAATGTCCCTTGAAGACTAAACATGTATTATCGCTTTTGTGGGTGTTTGCTACCTGTGATGATGTTTTGCATTGGGCTCGCTCTATTGCATATGATATTGGTTTTGTGGCAGTGATTATGAGGTCATACACATATATTGGAAATAGAGGAAGGACCTCATATGTTTGACTTAGTTGTGAGAGGAGTGGAAAATATAGGGCATATAGGAAAATTTAGTACGAATAGTTACTAGCAGTAGAAAATGTGGGTGTCCCTTTAAGCTGTGAGCCAAACCAATGTTGGGAGGTGAAGAATGGATGGTGAAGTTAATATGTGGGAGTCATAATCATGCAGTGGTTAAGTCACTAGTTGGACATCCATATGTTGGTCGAATGATTAAGGATGAGAAGATTATTATTGGTGATATGACACAGTAAATGGTCAAACCAAAAAATATTCTTCTAACATTGAAGGAGCACAATGTCAACAGTTCTACAACAATGAAGCAAGTATACAATACAAGATATGCATATTGTTCTTCTATAAGAGACAGTAATACTGAAATGCAACAACTAATGAAGCTTCTTGAATGGAATCAATATATTTATTGGCATGGATTAAAGGATAAAGATGTTGTACGTGGTATATTTTGGAGTCATCCTGATGTAGTGAAATTAACCAATGTCTATAATTTGATATTTCTCATAGATAGTACCTAAAAAACAAACAGATACATGTTGCCTTTACTTGACATTGTTGGTGTGACACCAACTAGGATGACATTTTCAGTTGCATTTGCCTATTTGGAGGGAGAACGTCTAAACAATGTTGTTTGGGCTCTGGACCAGTTTCAAGGTATTTTTCTAAGACGTGATGCAATCCCTTAAGTTATTGTTATCGACAGAGATTTAGCATTGATGAATACAATGAAAACTATTTTTCCTAAGTCAACCAGTTTGTTTTGTCGGTTTCACATTGATAAGAATGTGAAGGCAAAATGTAAAACCATTGTGGGTCAAAAAAATCCATGGGATTATGTCATGGAAGCATGAGGGAGTCTGGTGGATTTTCCTTCTAAACAAGAGTTTGATGACTGCCTTATGAAGTTTGAAATTGTTTGCTCACCATGGTCATTGTTTGTTGACTATGTAAAGCAAACATGGTTAATTCCCATAAAGAAAGATTTGTTAAAGCCTAGACGAATAAGGTGATGCATCTAGGAAACACAACAACTAACAGGTATGAAAATTGTAAATATATATTGGTGTTAGGGTTTAGGGTCTAATGGATAAAAATAATTGTTTTTGTTTACTTGTTTGTGTTTTTCAAATGCAGGGTTGAGTCTGCACATTGGGCCTTAAGGAGACTAATGCAGAATATCCTTGGAGACCTATATAGTGTTTGGGAAGCCATGAACAATATGATCACTCTACAACACACTAAGATTAAGGCATCTTTTGAGACAAGTACACATGTGGTTGAATATGTTTTTAAAGTTACCTTATACAAGAAACTACTTGGCATGGTATCAAGGTATGTGTTAAACCAGATTGCTGCAGAGTTTGAGTGTATAAATTATGCTGGCATTGACAGTTCTCGTTGTGGATGCATAATGAGAACTACTCACGATCTTCCATGTGCATGTGAGCTTGTTAGATATGTTATTGGTAGCATATCACTTGACACAATCCATATGTTTTGACGGAGACTAAGTTTTTCAGACTAAGGTTTATCTGAGCTCGAAGTCAGCATAACCGAAAAGATGAAAGCCATATCCAAGCGGTTTGAAGAGCTTGATGTATGTGGCAAAGTGACTCTAAAGAGTAAACTTCGGGAAATTGCCTATCCTGATCTAAATTCTATGTGTGCTCCTCTGGAAAAGGTGAAAACAAAAGGTGCTCAAAAGAAACAGATGACCAAACATCAAAGATCAACTAAGCATGATCCGTCTTACTGGGAGTATGTGGATGCATTATATTCTGTGCAAAATAGCAATTCTTTAGTGAAACAGGCTGCATTATCATTTGAACAACCAAAACCAAAGAGGAAGAGGCCCATGTTGGATCAATTTCATCCATGCATTCATAATTTCATTGAAAATATTGTTGATGTCAAAGATAATGGTAATTATGGATATCGTGCAATTACTTGCTTATTAGGTATAGGTGAAGATTCATGGTCTTTGGTTCATAACCATTTGCTGAAAGAACTTGCATAATGGTCTGATGAGTATATGCATCTGCTTGGTGGCATAAACAAATACGAGGAGTTAAAGTGGTCACTACTTTTTGATGGATTATCCATGATATATAAGTTTTTTGTTACATTTTCATGGATTCATTTTCTGTAAATAATACTAATTAAAATTGTTACATGCAGGTTAACATGGATAAGTGGATGAATATAACCAACATGGGTTATGTGATTGCATCAAGGTATAATGTATTGGTCAACCACCAAAATATAGTTCTGTATATGGCGTTATATGTATTGGTCATGTGTATACAATCATTTTGTTCAGGTAAAACAATTATCATCCTGTTTGTTATTTTTTTATTATAAAATGCATTGTGAACATTTGAATGTGTATGTGCCTATGTAAAAGGTATTTCTAAGAGATGCTTGTCCTTTGCCGCCAATAGTTTTGCTATGGTCAACACAATGTCATTATAATTCAAAACAGTGGCCTACTCCTTATATTAGTAGAATGCATCAGTATACCAATTTGATGAGGTTGACCAAACACTATGTTGACTTAGGAGAAGATTGAACCTTTTGTTATTGTTTGGACAATGTTTGTAACTTACATAGTTGTCACAACATGGACATCGCATGTAATATGGTAATTAATGTGTCTTTCAATGGACATTCATATAATTATTATTTTTATGTATTCATCAAGTATTCAAATATTCATATTAGAAAAAAGGCAACTTTACCAAACAGAAAAGGAAGAAATATTTATGGGGTTTATGGTTTACTGGGTTTAAGGTTTACTTATTTTAGGGTTAAGGGTTGATTGTTTAGGGTTTTAGTCTTTAGTAGTTATGGCTTAGGGTTTATGTTTTATGCTTTAGTGGTTATGGCTTAGGGTTTAGGGTTTATGGTTTAGGGAGTATAGGATTTAAGGTTTACTTATTGTAGGGATTAGGGTTTAACGTAATCTATTTAGCCAAAGAACTTAATAGCTGAAAATTACATAAACACAAATTAAAATCATAGTGATAACATACGTAGTTTGTCAAATAATAGAAATATTAAATACTGCTCAGTCATATTGCATACATATATCCTATATTACTTAATTAATCCCAACGATCTTCACGTGTCATGTGTATCCCTTGAAAAGCATTATGGAACTCAATAAACCAAGAGGGGGGTGAATTTGTTTTCAAAACAAAATGTACCTTTTAAAAACAGAGTTGCAATTTTTTTTTGTATGAATCGTAATACAAATAAATATATGAATCGAACATAATCAATACTTAATCAATCCTTCCTTAAACATGACCCTTCATTAACATCCTTTCTTTCACAAATATAAAACTTGAACCTTTATGAAAAACTTGATTAATACTTGAATGAGAGAAAAAGATCAGAACAAGAGAAGAAAGACACAATCTTTTTATATTGGTTCACTCTCTATTTCTAGAGAAGCTAATCTAGTTATCTAATCGACAACTTGAATTAGATTTTTATTATGCATCAAGAATCCTTAGAAGCAGTCACAACAAATCTATAATTCTCACCCCAGAAAAAGAGACTAAGGTACCCAACACTAGGGTCCTTTGTGAATATAAGCCTAAGAGAACTCTACTCTTAGCCTAAACTAGAAAAACCTATTTGTCATACCCTAATTTCGTCTGGGGACCTTTGCTTGATGACATGCGACTTTTGTTTGGTCCTTGTAAGGTGCTTGGCACCCATCATTAGGCAATTTGTGAAATTCTGGGACATGCCGAAAAAGAAAAGAAATATTGATGCACAATCCGTAAGGTTCCGTGACACACCGGAAATCAAATGGAAACATCGTTGCACAATTAGTGAGGTTCCGTAACATTCCGTAAGTCAAAAAGGGGATGATTATGTAATCCACAAGCCTTCCGCAAGATTTACCGAAAGAAAACAAGTATCGTTACAAAATTCGTAAGTTTCCGTAACTTTACGAAAAAAGAATCACCAAAAAAAAGGCAGGGGGTGTACTTAGTAAAAAGGGGGTGCAAATAGCAACCAGGCCCACTTGGGCCCTCTAGAAGATTCCTCCAGAAGGCTGTTGCTTCTGGAGGAAGCAACCCTGCTCGCCTGGGGGAGCTGGGTGGCAAGCTTCTCCCCTAATTTTCTATAAATAGGGGAGGAAGTGAAGAAGAAAAGGGTTCAGCCCCATAGACACTTCTCTCTCTTTCGAATTTGCTTGGAAAAACTGTTTCCGTGAAGAAAATCTAAGCCGAGGTGCTTCCGAAACGTTTCCGTAAGGAATTTCGCGAAGGTTTTCGACCGTTCTTCGACGTTCTTCATTCGTTCTTCATCGTTCTTCGATCTTCAACGGGTAAGTACCTCGAACCAAGCTTTTCGATTCATTCTATGTACCCATGGTGGTCCACATTGTGTTTCGTGTATTTTTATTCTCGTTTTATTTACTTTTTATACCTCCTTTTGACGTGCTTAAGCCATTTTATTTAAGTCATTTCTCGCTAAACCAAAAATAAAATAAATTTCCACCGATCGTTTGAATTGTATTATCCGTTAACTTCGGTTAAAATGAATTCCGACCGTTCGGTCGTGCCATAACCACGTTGGAAATCAAAAAGAGGTAAAATAATAATATAATAATAAAAAGTATCTTTTAGCAAAATAAAGCAAAAAATCAATCGGACGTTTTCTCTTTGGGATTTCTCATTCTTAATCGAATTGACTAATAACTAAAGTGAAATTAAGGCTAAAATCAACTCGCCTAGTCAAGCTTGTCCATAAAAATAGGTTTTTGAAGTTTGTCATTTCAATTTCTTACTAAGTAAAATTGATCATTTTCAAGGTCCAACGCCTTAAAATGATCACCTTTTAAGTAAAAAAGAATCACTTGATAAAAAAGAACTACGTAGGTCTGATTTCCTCATCGCAATTGAGGAATACGTAGGAGCAAAGGGAAACACCCTTGTCGACCACGAAAAGAGAAAAAATATAAAAAGGGTATAAAGGATATAAAGACATAAAAAGGGAACATAAAAAATCAAAGTCATGTTTGCACATTCGATTAAAGGCTGCCGTCCCTTGGGACGGACGTGTGGGGTGCTAATACCTTCCCCGTGCGTAAATACAACTCCCGAACCTTTCACTTAAAAGTTCGTAGATCGCGTCTTTTCCGGTTTTTCCGACATTTTCCTCAAATAAACGTTGGTGGCGACTCCGCGCGTATTCCTTTCGTGGAACACGCATCCCGCGAGTCTCGCGTCGCCCTCCCGCCGAAGGGTAGGTTGCGACAGTTGGCGACTCCACTGGGGAAATTTTTTAGAGATTTAGGCCATTTAATCTTGTGCAAATGCTTTACCATGACTTACTCCTTTGTTGGTTTCCCTACATTATGTTCTTGTGTATATAAACTCTTTGTTGCTTCTAGTGCGTTTTAAAATGTATGCATGAGGTAAATATTTATTCATTTGATGCACACAAACACCAACACTATTTGCACACACTGTGAGTTGCAAAAGGGCCCTATACCCGGGTTCGTGGGAACATAAGGAGTGGAGGTGAATCTGTGATCATGCTAGGTCTCCGACTTGCTTGATTACAGTGAACCCTCATCTAGAGTTTTTCTCTTTGAAAACATATTGTTGCTAGTAGTCCCTACTGCTGCAGTATGTTCTTCGAAGAGGATGATACCTCTAGAAACCATCAAGAGAGATATGACCACCTTGGGAATTATCACTAAAAGCCCTTTTAGTTCCCTCCCATATAGGTCCCTTTAAATAGGGGCACGGAGCAAACACGTTGTGTGCCATTTTTCACACCGCCATGCATAAGTGTCATGTACCCTTTTGCTTATATTTGTTTGTGAATATTGTCGTACTATGTACATCCCCGTGTTGTGCCTTTCGCATATGCATCATGCGTGGGTTTTGTCTTTGATCCCCTCACTTTAGCAAACCGACGGAGGGTCCGTGTCGCCTTCTAAAAAACATATGTTGGGTGCCATGCTGCCCAAACGTTGTATCCAAGAAGGGGACAATTTCTCGGGCTCCCGTATTCGTAAATTGCATCTGTGTCATATGCATTTCTTCATGCATTCATCCATTCCACCCATGATAGATGTCGGAGTTTTGATTCGCACTAGATTTTATTTCACTTTAGTAAAACATGGGATCAAGTCAAAAGCCTTTGCTTAAAAAGAGGTTCTATCAAGTCAAAATCAAGAGCTTAGAGGTCACTAGTTTACGAGAGTTGGGGCAATTAATGGGTCAACTTCAACGACAAGCCTTCCGCAAAGCCTATGGTAAGATTTGGGACCTAGCTAGGGTAGAAGTCTCCATGGAACCGATTGCATCCCTTTCCCAGTATTATGACCAGCCCCTAAGGTGCTTCACATTTGAGGACTTCCAGCTAGTGCCGACTGTGAAAGAGTTTGAAGAAATCCTGGGATGCCCACTGGGAGGAAGGAAGCCACATCTTTTCTCTGGGTTCTATCCCTCCACGACAAGAGTTGCCAAGGTAGTGAAAATCTCAGCACAAGAGTTGGACCGTGTAAAGCAAAACAGGAATGGGGTAGTCAGAGTACCAAGGAAGTGTTTGGAGGAAAGGGCAAAGGCCTTGGCAAATCAAGGCGAATGGGCTTTCTTTTATTGACATCTTGGCGCTTTTGATCTTTGGAGTTGTCCTCTTTCCGAATATGGAAGGGTTAGTGGACCTAGCAGTGATTGACGCTTTCCTCGCCTTTCATCATGGCAAGGAAAGCCCGGTCGTCGCCATTTTGGCCATGTATGACACGTTCGACCGGGGATGTGAAAAGAGCAGCGCAAGAATTGTTTGTTGTGCACTAGCTCTCTATGTGTGGTTGGTTTCACACCTTTTTCTCCAAGAAGGTAGGCCCGTCTATCCGCTACAAGGTCACCGCTCGTGCGTCGAAAAAGGAAAGGCGAATTGGGACCAACTCTTGGCTAGCATGGAGGGGCGTCTGTTAATTGGTTCCCTCGCTAGAAGGAAGGAAGAATCAGGATTCTATCTTCATGCGAAGGATGTCCAAATGTTCCCTTGATGGGAACATGGGGTTGTATTAATTATAATCCCATCCTCGCCATAAGACAGCTTGGCTACCCCATGAGAGGAGTGCCATCAGACGAAAGCATCATGCCTTTCATCGCACGGGGTTTCAGTGACCACAACGCGAGGGCGGACACCTACTCCGCCCCCAAGGAGATCCACGGACTTCTCAGCTATTGTCAGCGTATGATAGACTTAAAGGACCATATGATTAGAAACCGCTAGGAAGTTTGTATTGTCGCTCAGATCTTGACTAGTTATAACTTTTTGAATAAAATGAGTTTATCCCACGTTTTTACTCCAAAAACCAGTGTGAATCAAGTCACTCCCACATTTTATCTCTAGCATGCATTGTATGTTGGTCTCGTCCTTTGTCATGGGAAGCTGGAAGGTCCATATCACCTTCTTAATTGTACACATGGGGCACTGCGCCCCCAAATGCGCAAGTAAGAAGAGATAATTTTCCGGGCTCTCGTGTCCGTAAAATGCATTCATACCATGCATCGCATAAGCATCTCTTCATAGCATCATAAGAAACATATTGTTCCTGCATTTGTCCGTTATCATATTCCAGCCTCACATTTTGCATGAGTCATGGCATCATCATGCATATGCGTTCAACAAACTTTTTGATCTACAAAATTGCATACCATTTGTTTTCATGTTTGCTCATCCTTGCGTTTTCCTCTACAAAAAAAAAAAAACACAAAAGGGGAAGCGTGAAACTTCACACTACATTCTTAGTTGCATGTGTTAGGCACCATGAGCCAACCATGTTGGGATCATAAACCCATTTCTAAAAAAGAAACACACAACAACAAAACAAAATAATTGAACATGGTACCTAATGCATGGTTAACTAGGAAATGGTGTTTCTTCGGGCATCTCAATTTCATAATTACATTTTCCATGCATAGCTTAAAGTATGCCCGAGTCATTCATCCCTATGAGACGCTATTGAAGTATTGGCGATCAGAATTGCCATTCCTTGGATTATAGGGTTGAACCAAGCTCATGCTTTTACAAAAATGTTCATCAAGTCAAGTTGAAATATAGAAGTAACCGTCTTGCAAAATTGGGGCAAAAGATGAATCGAGTCACATCGCTGCTTCGTCTACTGCCAAACATATTTAGGATTGTTGATGTCCTTGTTACTTCCAGTTTCACCTTGACAAAGATGTCATGGACCATGTTGAAAATCTAAATTGATTCAACCCCATATCCTGCGTAAAAATTCGCAATACTTCAACTGTACATCATTCGCATACATCCATGCTTTTCATTGGTTGCATTGCTCATTGCATTCTTTCCTTGAAAAATAAAATAAAATAAAATAAAATGAACTTAATCATTGTTATAAAAAAAAGGACACGCTTTACGACACCCTTACCGAACTCGTGCTAGAGCTAGAGTGATGGGTGAAGCAGAGGAGGTGCAAGAGAAGATAAAGGTCGACATGGAGGCCATGAAAGAGTAAATGGCCACAATGATGGAGGCCATGATGAGCATGAAGAAGATAAGGGAAGCCAATGCGGTTATAGTTGCCGCTACTAGCGCTGTCGCTAAGGTGAACCCGATGCTCCCATCTGGCCTCAAGCAAATGAATCATCCAACCTCAAATATGGTAGGCAAAGATTTGGGAAGTACGGATCACCCCATGACGTGCAAATTCAAAACAAGCACGCCTTCTCGCCATATGGCTTACCTCCCAAACTATACACCACCCAATGTGGCGTACATTCCCAATGAGGATGTCAATAACTCCACACCCATACTCATTAAGAGCCAACAACCTCAATCTGATCATGCATATGTCTCTCGACCCATGGAGGAGACACATGGAATGCCCCACCATAATCTAGCCGACTTCGAGCCTTGCCTCGAATATGCCACTGAAGGGCAAGCAGTTGGTGGTATACCCCTGCAAAACACTTTGGAGGGCCCTCAGTGTCACCCACAACCACAACCCTCACATTCCATAGCGGTTAAAAACCCTCATGCTATGGCAGAAATGGGAAAGAGGAAAGGCTCAGGGCCATTGAAGGAGGTAAAGATTATGCCTTTGCTAACCTAGAAGAGTTGTTCCTAGTACCTAATATCATCACCCCTCCCAAGTTCAAGGTGCTGGACTTTGACAAGTACAAGGGGACTACTTGCCCCAAGAACCATCCAAAGATGTATTGTCGGAAGATAAGGGCATACGCAAAGATGAGGAACTGCTAATACATTTCTTCCAAGAAAGTCTTACTGGGGTAGCTGTTACCTGGTACACTAACTTGGAACCTTCCCGAGTCCATACTTGGAAGGACCTAATGGTTGCCTTCGTTAGGCAGTATCAGTACTATTCTGATATGGTTCCGGATAGGATGCAACTACATAACATGTGCAAAAAGGGAGACGATAATCGTGATGGTAGACACATTATCGGTACTCTACTATGAAAAGATGGTGGGCTACGCACCCTCAAAGCTTTGCAGATTTGGTCTTCGCCAGTGAAAGGATCAATGTGGGTCCGAAAAGAGGCAAATTTGATCATCCTACTAGGACGACTGAGAAAACTGGGGCAAATGAAGAGGGTGAGAAAGAGGGAGAAACCCATGCTGTGACTACCATTCCTATACGGCCAAGTTTCCCACCAACCCAACAATGTCATTACTCAGCCAATAACAAACCTCCTCCTTACCCACCACCCAGTTATCCACAAAGGCCATCCCTAAATCAACCACAAAGCTTGTCTATCGCACTTCCAATGACAAACATCACCTTTAGCACAAACCAAGAGCACCAACCAAGAAATGAATTTTGCAATGAGAAAACCTATAGAATTCACCCCTGTCCTGTGTCCTATGCTGACTTGCTCCCATATCTACTTGATAATTCAATGGTAGCCACAACCCCAACCAAGGTTCATCAACCTTCATTTCTCCGAGAATACGACTCGAACGCAACGTGTGCTTGTCACGGAGAAGCCTCGGGGTGTCCCATTGAGCATTGTAGGGCTCTGAAGTGTAAGGTGCGAGGTCTAATTGATGCTGGCTGAAATTTGAGGAGAATCGTGTGTAAATCCTGACATTGACAAGAGATGCCACACATGGGGCAATTTTGAAAGCTGTTGTTAGATGTCTCTAATGACTCACCAGGATTTTCAACTTTCACCGGAATTAGGTGCAAGCCATTGGTCTATTTGCTCAAACGACCTGTGACCATTCAATCAGAGGTTACTCGTCTTGCACGTTGGCGGGGCTGCCGTAAAACAAAAAATAAAGCTCAAAACAAATAAGTTTCAAAATAAAAATAAAAAAGGGAGTTAAAAAAAAAAGCATTTGATTGACTGTGTTTTCAAGACATTCATGTGACCTCATTATATCATTCTGGAAAGTTTGTCTTTTTAGAGAGAAGTGAGTTATCAAGAATAGGATGTTGGATAAATGGCCTTAGTTACCTTAAGAAAAGAGGGGGTTGAATTAAGATACGAAGATTATTCCCCAATTAAACTTTCACTCTCTCTTTTCGGATTAACAATGCACACATGGATAACCCTTCCCTTGTGTTCAGGAATCCTCTACAACAAGAGACCCACGGTCTCTTAATCCCTTTTCAGAAATAAGAAGAAGAGAAGAAGAGGTCTCTCATAAAACAGGTAGATTGTAAAATGAAGATCAATCAAAAATTCCTTATTGAATATGCAAGTGGTTGACCAAGGAATCTTTTTGAGAGGATAAGACATTTCAGTTCAGAAAGACTCTTGATCTTTCGAGAGGATAAAACTGTTTGGGCAATGAAAACTCTCTTTAAAACATTTGAATGGCTGTTCATAAAACATTTGAATAGATATGTCTCTTGGAAATTATTTTCTGAAAATCCCCTATGGTAATCAATTACAAGACTTATGTAATTGATTACAGGTTTTAAAAATTTGAATTAAAACATTTTCAACTGCTGGTAATCGATTACCAGAGAGCAAATCTCAATTTGAAATGATAGAATTCTTTGGTCAAACCTTTTGTTTGTTTCAATTTGGAAACTTCTTCCTAAAGATTCTAAGAGATCAAACTTGATCATATATCTTGATTTTCTTGGATTCTTGTCTTGAATAAAACTTAGAAGCACTTGATCCTTTAGCATCATCAAGACATCAAAACATCTTGCTTCTACATAGGAGTCATTTGACTTAATCCATCAACTGAAAGATCCTTCAACTATTTCTCATCCTTGGAAAATTCTTTTTGCAAGAATCAACTGCTTCTTTCATTCTTCCTCACTACGAGGTCGTGAAAACAAGACAACGATTGGTACCTCAAAGCCTTACACTGGGGAAATGAGGGGCATCGTGCATGAGCCTCAAGTGAACCTAGGGGCAGATTAGAAGTTCTCACCCAATAGGTTTCCTCCTACAAGGTCATGACGAAAGACAACGATTGGTACCTCAAAGCCTTGCACTGGGGCAATGAGGGGCACCGTGCATGAGCCTCAAGTGAACATAGGGGCCGATCAAAAGTTCTCACCCATCGATGTTTTTAACAAAAAAAGGGGGGACAAACCCTAGGATTTCAATAGATTGATTAAACGTCAAACAACTCTATTGCCATCACTCCAAAATGGTCAAGTGACTAAATCAAACAGAACATACACTTTGAGGGAGTTCCCGGAGAGATTTGCAAAAGATAGGATAAGGTCGCATGAATTATCACCTCTTTCAAAAGGACAGTTAATCTGTGTTTTCCAAAAAAAAAATTAAAAAAAATTAAATCAAAATCAAAATCACAAAACAAGGAAAGAATGACATGAACATTGTACAAACTTTCCATTACATTGCATTGTTTCATATGAAGTCCGCATTTACCAAATTTCACAACAAAGGTTGCATGCATCTGCATCCCTAAAAATCGTGTTAACTGCATAGATTTCCTACATCTAATGTCCAAATCTTGTGGATTTGGGATGACCGACCCTCTCGATGAGTCGATCTCTTGCTTTCTCATAAGGGTGGACCCTTGGGTACTTGTACCTATCACCTTGAGAGGACTACACGTCCTCGCCTTGAGAGGACTACATGTCCTCACCATCAGAGGGCTGCACGCCCTCACCTCCAGAGGACTACACGTCCTCGCCTTGAGAGGGCTACCCACCCTCGCCTTGGGTACTAGTTACCCTCACCTTCAGAGGACTACATGTCCTCACCTTCGCAGGGCTACACGCCCTCACCTTTAGAGGACCACACGTCCTCACCTTCAGAGGGCTACACGCCCTCGCCATCAGAGGACTGCATGTCCTCACCTTCGTAGGGCTACACGCCCTCACCTTTAGAGGACTACACGTCCTCGCCAACAGAGGGCTGCACGCCCTCACCTTGAGAGGACTACATGTCCTCACCATCAGAGGGCTGCACGCCCTCACCTCCAGAGGACTACACGTCCTCGCCTTGAGAGGGCTACCCGCCCTCGCCTTGGGTACTAGTTACCCTCACCTTCAGAGGACTACATGTCCTCACCTTCGCAGGGCTACACACCCTCACCTTTAGAGGACCACACGTCCTCACCTTCAGAGGGCTACACGCCCTCGCCATCAGAGGACTGCATGTCCTCACCTTCGTAGGGCTACACGCCCTCACCTTGAGAGGACTACATGTCCTTGCCAACAGAGGGCTGCACGCCCTCACCTTGAGAGGACTACACGTCCTCGCCATCAGAGGGCTACACGCCCTCACCTTGAGTGGACTACATGTCCTCGCCAACAGAGGGCTGCACGCCTTCACCTTGAGAGGACTACACGTCCTCGCCATCAGAGGGCTGCACGCCCTCACCTCTAGAGGACTACACATCCTCGCCTTGAGAGGGCTGCACGTCCTCACCTTTAGAGGGCTACGTGTCCTCATTTTCAGTGTGCTCCACATCCACACCTTAAGAGAATTTAAGGTCCTCTGCCCTTAAATGCTTAACCGAGACTTGCACTCCCGGTTAAGGGGCCAGTAGTTTCCTTTTAACGGTTCCTGGGCCACCCCCTGATATTGGAGGAGGGCCAACTGTGCGAGCACAACCAGAGAGGGAGGCTATCACACAACTACTATGCATACCGGGGCAAGATTTCACCCGTGCCGCTGCAAAGAGACGAGTGCGGATCATGCGCACCAACATGACCACTCTTACACAGATATAGATGACATTGCTACTTAGCAACATTTTGCCCAGCGACCGCAATGCCCATCTCCCCCTGCAAAAGTATCAGTTGGTCTGTGTCGTCCTGACATGGGTAAGTATGCATATGGTTCAACTGATTTCTGATACCATCTATTGTTTGCAGGGATCGCACCCACAAAGACACCCAGTGGATCTGAAGAAGTCCAACAGGGCCCTGGGGTTTCCAGCTCTGGTTACGGGCCTCTGTCAGCCCTATAGGGCGCCCGTCCCCCCAGCAAGCTCATGCCATCATGACATAGGTAAGTATGCACCTCCCCCAACTGATTTCTGATGTCATCTATTGTTTGCAGGGATCGTGCCCGCAAGACACCTAGTGGACCCGAAGAAGGCCAACAAGGTCTTGGAGTTGCCAGCTCTAAATACGGGTCTCTATCAGTTCAAGGGAGTGCCTGTTGCCCCCAGCAGGGTCATCAGGCTCCCTACCAATCGAGCTTTCATCAAGAAGTGCTGCGCCCCCAGACGGGCGCAGGGCGAGACACCACAGTAGCATTGGGATGGCCGGTAGCGGGCAATAGACGCACCGCCACCACCTCTAGAGTTCACCTCTGCTCATCCACAAAAAGGTTTGAGTATTGCCTACACCACATGGCCGACCAATAGGCGACCAAGTCCAAAGCCAAAGGTAAGCAAAGTACTAGGTCAGTGACCGACAAGTCATAAGGCGTCCAGCTCAAGACGTTAAAGAAGCGCTACTAGGAGGCAACCTAGTACCTTTTGAATCTATGCTTGTTATTTGATCACTTTTTATAGTAGGACGCACCTAGTTGCTCATGATCCTGGGAATTTAAATAAAACAAGCGCAAGCTCGGAAGGTAGTCATACCTCACAAAATATATATATGTATGTTTAGGTAGAAAGATACCTTAGATATGCATGTATGTAAACAAAAAAATACTTCACAAAATATATATATGTATGTTTAGGTAGAAAGATACCTTAGATATGCATGTATGTAAACAAAAAATACATCACAAAATATATATATGTATGTTTAGGTAGAAAGATACCTTGGATATGCATGTATACAACAAAAATACCTTACAAAACATATATATGTATGTTTAGGTAACAAGATACCTTGGATATGCATGTATATAGCAAAAATACCTCACAAAAATATACACATGTTTAGGTAGCAAAATACCTCATGAAAAAAAAGGGAAAAAAAAAACAAAAACAAACGAGAAAAAGAAATGAACAAATGAAAAAAAAAGAGAGAAAAAAGAAAAATAAGTTGTCTAGCTGAAAAACTGACATGCTTTTGAAAAGAGATGACTTCCAACTTTTCTTTGAAAAATTCACTGATCATAACTAGTTTTTGGAAAATATGTGTATACACCCGAAGGGTGAACGCTGTGAAATTTCCCCGGACGCCCAAAATGGACTCGGATGAATGCACAAATTGATAAAAGAACATATTTTGGAAACATTGGGTTGACTAAAATGGAGGAAATGAATCCTGAGCCCTAGCATCACATGACCATAAAAATTTGACACTTGAGTGTCCACATAGGTGCATGCATGACCAGTTTTGCATAAAGTTTCCAAATCATCATTTTTGCATTTGTGTCATGGAAATAATATGGGGCATCCCTTTTATCCTTGAACCAAACCAAACCCTGACATGTATCATGTCTAGCCATTCTAAAAGCCTTGAGCCAAAATCCTAACTCACCATAAACCTTGACCCAAGGTGAGAATGTCAATCCTTCCCTTCGGAAGCAAAAAAGAAGGAAAGGAAATTTCCAATCAAAGAGAAAGAAAAAAAAAAGAAGAGAGGAAAGGAAATTCCCAATCAAAGAGTGGGAGAAAGAAAAAAAGAAAAGAAAGAAAATTCCCAACCAAAGAATGGGAGAAAGTAAAAGAGGAAGGAAAGAAAGTTCCTGATCATAGAAACTAGAAGAAATGTGCAGAGAGGTCTTTTTGACCAGACAATATCTGAACAATACAGAATTGTCACCAAATGAACAAAAAAAAAGGGGAAAGGAAACCACGACCTGAAAGTGGTCTTCTCCCTTTGATTACCAACCAAAATCCTGTGCGTCGATGACTTGTTCGCCTCGCACAAAACCAAAACAGAAAAATCAAAAGCCAAAAACACACAAAAGCCGAAAAACCCACCAAAAGAACCCATCCCCGAGGGAAGTCCTATTGATCCATGATCATGCATGTAATTTTTGATTTGATAGGAAATAATTTGCAAAGTCAAGTCATGACATATCTATGGTTCGAAATTAGGATGAAACACTTACCTGTGCGAGATTGATACACTTTGAGTGGATTTCTTCTATTTTTGTCGAACCCAGCGTTTCCTCTAAAATGGTCATTGAGAAACGAAATGCTAACATCCAAAATCTCATTTATGGTTATGGGGGGGGTTTCATCAGCAGACTCTCCTTCTCCGGTAAACGCATTGTTTTTCACTCAAAAAAAAAAAGCATATGCTGCTCTAATCAGTTGGAATATTTGTCTCTTTACTAAAGCATGTTTGCATTTTTAGTGAAGAAAACACCGAGACTTTTTCAAGTCTCACAAGTTATCAAGAACTACGTAGGTCTGAGTTCCTCATTGGAGGATACGTAGGAGCAAAAGCCTTGCTTTTGTCGACCACACCGCTTTCTGTTACCATGACCCAAGAGCTGGTAGCCCGCGGAGACACCTTACGGTTATCCGCACCTTGTCATTCAGTGACCCCAAGTGTGATTGATGAGCAGAGGCCAATGTGGTCATCTGCACCCTTTCCGGAGATGTCGGCATCTTCTGGTGGAGACTTTTTCAAGTCTCACAAGTTATCTAAAACTACGTAGGTCTGAGTTCCTCATTGGAGGATACGTAGGAGCAAGAGCCTTGCTTTTGTCGGCCGCCCCATAATCTTTGTCATACTGACCCTGAGGTCATGTGACATGCACCCTTTTGTCATCCAGAGGCGGCGGGCCCGATGACATGCGGAGACAAAATTTGGTCATTCCGCACCCCTTTGCCATTCAGACACAGTTGTGTCCGATGGCACGCAGAGACAAAATTTGGTCATTTTGCACCCTTTTGTCATCCAGAGGCGGCGGGCCCGATGACATGCAGAGACAAAATTTGGTCATTCCGCACCCCTTTTCCATTCAGACACAGTCGTGTCCGATGGCACGCAGAGACAAAATTTGGTCATTCTGCACCCTTTTGTCATCTAGAGGCGGTGGGCCCGATGACATGCGGAGACAAAATTTGGTCATTCCGCACCCCTTTGCCATTCAGACACAGTCGTGTCCGATGGCACGCAGAGACAAGATTTGGTCATTCTGCACCCTTTTGTCATCTAGAGGCGGCAGGCCCGATGACATGCGGAGACAAAATATGGTCATTCCGCACCCCTTTGCCATTCAGACACAGTCGTGTCCGATGGCACGCAGAGACAAAATTTGGTCATTCTGCACCCTTTTGTCATCCAGAGGCGGCGGGCCCGATGACATGCGGAGACAAAATATGGTCATTCCGCACCCCTTTGCCATTCAGACACAGTTGTGTCCGATGGCACGCAGAGACAAATTATGGTCATTCTGCACCCTTCATCAATCGCGGTCGACAAGCCCGTTGACACGCGGAGATTTACATCAT
The DNA here is from genome assembly GCF_004193775.1 of Glycine soja. Classification (NCBI taxonomy): domain Eukaryota; kingdom Viridiplantae; phylum Streptophyta; class Magnoliopsida; order Fabales; family Fabaceae; genus Glycine; species Glycine soja. The sequence continues at coordinate 17,074,950 of NC_041015.1, forward strand.
CTTCCGCACTCACAAGATCTGTCATACTGACTTATGAGTCACACTGACGGGCGGAAATACCCGAGTGGTTATCCGTATAAACATTCTTTTGCTATCTGTAAGACAGAACGCTTGATAGCAGGCAGAGACTGACACCGTCTTCTGCACCTTTTGTTCCCCCGGGAACAACGAGTCATTTGCATGCGGAAATTTTATGGTCACCCGCGAGTCTCGTCAACCGAGAGGAACGAAATTAGTGTCTTATCTTTACTTTCCTTTTATCTCCAATAAAAGACAAGTAAAGAGGGGCAACTGTCATACCCTAATTTCGTCCGGGGACCTTTGCTTGATGACATGCGACTTTTGTTTGGTCCTTGTAAGGTGCTTGGCACCCATCATTAGGCAATTTGTGAAATTCCGGGACATGCCGAAAAAGAAAAGAAATATTGATGCACAATCCGTAAGGTTCCGTGACACACCGGAAATCAAATGGAAGCATCGTTGCACAATTAGTGAGGTTCCGTAACATTCTGTAAGTCAAAAAGGGGATGATTATGTAATCCACAAGCCTTCCGCAAGATTTACAGAAAGAAAACAAGTATCGTTACGAAATTCGTAAGTTTCCGTAACTTTACGAAAAAAGAATCACCAAAAAAAAGGCAGGGGGGTGTACTTAGTAAAAATGGGGGTGCAAATAGCAACCAGGCCCACTTGGGCCCTCCAGAAGGCTGTTGCTTCTGGAGGAAGCAACCCTGCTCGCCTGGGCGAGCTGGGTGGCAAGCTTCTCCCCCAATTTTCTATAAATAGGGGAGGAAGTGAAGAAGAAAATGGTTCAGCCCCTTAGGCACTTCTCTCTCTTTCGAATTTGCTTGGAAAAACTGTTTCCGTGAAGAAAATCTAAGCCGAGGCGCTTCCGAAACGTTTCCATAACGTTTCCGTAAGGAATTTCGCGAAGGTTTTCGACCGTTCTTCGACGTTCTTCATTCGTTCTTCATCGTTCTTCGATCTTCAACGGGTAAGTACCTCGAACCAAGCTTTTCGATTCATTCTATGTACCCATGGTGGTCCACATTGTGTTTCGTGTATTTTTATTCTCGTTTTATTTACTTTTTATACCTCCTTTTGACGTGCTTAAGCCATTTTATTTAAGTCATTTCTCGTTAAACCAAAAATAAAATAAATTTCCACCGATCGTTTGAATTGTATTATCCGTTAACTTCGGTTAAAATGAATTCCGACCGTTCGGTCGTGCCATAACCACGTTGGAAATCAAAAAGAGGTAAAATAATAATATAATAATAAAAAATACCTTTTAGCAAAATAAAGCGGAAAATCAATCGGACGTTTTCTCTTTGGGATTTCTCATTCTTAATCGAATTGACTAATAACTAAAGTGAAATTAAGGTTAAAATCAACTCGCCTAGTCAAGCTCGTCCATAAAAATAGGTTTTTGAAGTTTGTCATTTCAATTTCTTACTAAGTAAAATTGATCATTTTCAAGGTCCAACGCCTTAAAATGATCACCTTTTAAGTAAAAAAGAATCACTTGATAAAAAAGAACTACGTAGGTCTGATTTCCTCATCGCAATTGAGGAATACGTAGGAGCAAAGGGAAACACCCTTGTCGACCACAAAAAGAGAAAAAATATAAAAAGGGTATAAAGGATATAAAGACATAAAAAGGGAACATAAAAAATCAAAGTCATGTTTGCACATTCGATTAAAGGCTGCCGTCCCTTGGGACGGACGTGTGGGGTGCTAATACCTTCCCCGTGCGTAAATACAACTCCCGAACCTTTCACTTAAAAGTTCATAGATCGCGTCTTTTCCGGTTTTTCCGACGTTTTCCTCAAATAAACATTGGTGGCGACTCCGCGCGTATTCCTTTCGTGGAACACGCATCCCGCGAGTCTCGCGTCGCCCTCCCGCCGAAGGGTAGGTTGCGACACTGTTCTAACATGCTTTAAGCGATTCATGCATAACCAAAAAGATCGTGTAAAAATCATACACAAAAAGAACCGAGTAAGAGAGATACAACCTGACCAATCTTTCCACAAAAGCTTTTTTCTTCTCTTTTCTTATTCATTAATGACAACATGAAATCTTGCTCATTCTAAGGCTAAGATGTTACTTTCGAGATGTATTGAGTATTCTCTATTGATCGATGTGAACACAAGTTGGTTATTTATAGAGAAAACATTTATAACTGCCTGTAATTGATTAAATCTACAAAGTAATTGATTAGTTCAACAAAGTAATCGATTAGTTTATCTAATTAATCGATTAAAGTGTTCATCCCAACATTTGGAAATAACTCAAGAATAATGTAATCGATTAGATGCTCTAGGTAATCGATTAAAGTGTTCTTGTTCACCTTTGAACAACTAAATGAGAGAGAAGTAATTGATTAATCCACTTGGTAATCGATTAAAGCAAAGATTCCTGAATAAATCAATCATTGTCTCGAATAATAGTGTAATTGATTATGAGACTACTGTAATCGATTAAACCGATATGAGACTCAACCCTACAAGCTTCAAACAACTTGTTGTAATTGATTATGACAACTTTGTAATCAATTAAAACAGAGAGTTTTTGCCTCTGAAGAAAATTTTCTAACATAGAAACTTTTCTTCACATAAACCATGATAATGCATGATGCAATACAAATATTAAATGTACTAAGATGCAACAACCAAGTTAACAACTAATACAAATGCCACTTAAGGGAATTGGGCATGTAAAAGCCAAAACTTCTTCAAGCTTTTCCTTGAGCTTCAAGCTTTAGCCTTTGAGTATTCACCATGTTGCTCCCCCTATCTCTAACAATTTCCCCTTTTTTGGCTTGGATGAGGACAAACTTTAACTATGACATTGAGTGCATTTGGAGAGTCTTGAGATTGGATTGGAGACTTTAATCCTTAGTCTTATCCTGAAAATTTCTTAACACTTTAGAAGAGATTAATTCATCATCATTATCATATATCTCAATTCATCAACATATATAATAATGCAGTGCTCAATGCTATGCAATGCAATCAATATGCAATATGCAATAGTGTATATTCTCCCCCTTTTGGCATTAACAAGGCCAAAAAGTGTGATTATACAGAAAATAGAACTCACAAGTAAAAAAACAAAATAAAACCATATTTAATTAAGCATAAAGCATTACATAACCATTAATCAAAAGACAAACAAACTTAACTACCATCTTAAGACATTGACAGACAAAATTATGACATAGCAAATAGAATATCAAACAGCAAAAACAAGTACACAAACACAACTACACCTCATCCTCATATGGGTTCAAAAGGTTACTAAGGGATAGCCTAGTTTCTATGTTCTCAAGCCTAGTTGTAATGTTTTCTAAGGAGCTATAAACTTTGGCTTGGTTCTTTTGGTGGAGATGAACAATAACATCCATCTTTTGAATCATAAGAGACTCAAAAGGGTTTCATTGTTGAGCAGGCTCTTGTTGAGCTTCTTCTTCCATCTGATTGATGTTTTCTGCTGTAGGTGGCTCTCTGACCATAATCAATTCATGATAAACATATCTCATCCCAAGCTTCTTGAGATGCCTTTTGGTTATCTCATTAGAGGCTTTGGTGAAGTCTACTATCTCATTAGAAACATCGATATTGAAGTAATCAATGAATCCAGATGCTAAGACAACATATGGAAATTCATAATCCACTAGTTGATGGCTCTTCAACATAATATCTTTAATCAGAAGTATCCAATTCATTTGAATACTTGATTTCATCCCATATACGATTTGTAAGTCGTCGTCAGTAACTTGAGCATTATTGCTGGACCTTAGTGGTAGAATGTAGGTAATGAGATACACTAGCATTCTATCTTCAACTATCAGACCACCAACTCCTAGGCGGTTTCTAAGAATCCTTGTTGGGTCAAGGAGCATACCTCTATAAGTTTGCATCTTATTGTAGCCATATGCAAATTCTTCAAATTTGCGGATTCCACCCATATCTATCCCTACTACTTTTTTCCAAACTCCAGCATCAATGATCATCTCTACACCATTGATAGTAAAGTACAAATTCCCTTCCATGTCATTACTAGCACATGTATAGAAAACTTTTACCAATTATAGGTAAAAGGTTCCCTTCATCTGCACGAATCTTGACAGACCCTATGCCTTGAGCAAGTTGGAAAAGTTAAATCCCTGCTGAGAGAACCACTCCAAGTCCAAAAACTTGGGTATTCTCACATTCTTCACAGCATAGATCATCTTGAAGTTAGCCTTTTTACTTTCATCAGTGAACCACGTATCTAACTTGTTGAGAGCTGCTTGAGAGCACTCTCCTTGCTTCCTTTACGAGGATTTGGCTTTCTTTTGAGCTATGGCGGGGTTACTGGCCATTTTTAGAGGGTGAAGGAGGTTCGAAGGTAGAAGAAGGGCTAAGGTTTGGAAATGGTAACTATGTGATAGTTGAAGGTGTGACTGAAGTGGAGATTGGGTTGGCTTTTATAGAGGGAAAGCGACGTTCTGGTTGGCTATGGTAGGTGAAGGAGTAACTCCTGGAGTAATGGAGGTTTTGATAAGGTGAAGACAAAGAAATGTAGCGGATTACATGCAACAGAAACACAAGTAATCGATTAAAATTACATAGTAATCGTTTAAAATGGCCCTCATTTTCACTTAAAACCAAAAGTTGCTATAAGTAATCGATTAAATATTCTAGAAAAACTCCCCCTAAGGCCATTGTAATCAATTAAAAGGCTAAGTAATCGATTAAAACAAAATGAAATCGACACTGAATACAAACATACATGCATGTAATAAATTAAACAAACATGTAACCAATTAAAACAGAAACACCACAAACACAAAAATGGTAATCGATTAAAATGCAGGGTAATCAATTAAAATAAAAAGTTTTCAACAAAACATCACAAACATGAAAAATGGTAATTGATTAAAACACAGGGTAATCGATTAAAACAACAAGTTTTTAAAACAGAAACCACATACCAAGCAATGGTAATCGATTAAAACGGGACGTAATCGATTAAAACATAAAGTTTTGTAAAACTTACCAAATAGATAACATACAATAATCGATTAAAACAGAGAGAAAACATGAAATAACTGAGAAAAACATGTGATCTTCAAACAAACTAATGAGTATGCACATGAATCAATAACCTAAGACACAACTAAACAAAAACAAATGATATGAGTAGCAATATGAATCACACACTATGCAAACAAAATGTTATCCTATGCTAGACGCATCCAATATGCCTTGTTCATTACTACTAAAAAAGAACCTATCTTTAGCAAGCGATTTAGTGAAAATATATGCTAGTTGATGCTCACTATCAATGAACTCAATGTAGCAGTCACCTTTTAACACATGATCTCTAAGAAAATAATGCCTTATTTCTTTGTGCTTAGTCCTAGAATGCATGACAAGGTTTTTTGTTAGGTTGATAGCACTTGTGTTGTCACATCTTAGAGGAATGTGATCAAGGTTTACTCCAAAGTCTTCTAGTTGTTGCATCATCCAGAGACTTTGAGCACAACAACTTTCTGCAGCTATATATTCAGCCTCTGTAGTTAACAGTGTGACACATGCTTGCTTCTTGTAATTCCAAGACACTAAAGAGCTCCCAAATAGGTGGCATGTCCCACTTGTACTTTTTTTGTCTAATTTGCATCCTGGAAAATCAGAATACGAAACCTGTTAAGTTTAAGGACCTTTGGGATACCACAAACCTACATTGGTTGTGTCCTTAAGATACTTAATGATCCTTTTAACAATAGTTAAGTGAGATTCCTTAGGATTGGATTGGTATCTTGCACATAAGCAAACACTTAGCATGATATTCGCTCAAATTGTAGTTAGGTAGAGAAGTGATCCGACCATACCTCTATATCTTGATTTATCCACTGATTTACCTTTCTCATCTAAGTCAAGGTAGGTTGAAGTAGCCATATGAGTAGATGCTTCTTTTCATTTTTCCATACTGAATTTCTTTATCAGTTCTATGTAGTATTTGGTTTGACTGAGGAAGGTTCCATGTTTCATCTACTTGACTTGGAGTCCTAGAAAGAAATTCAATTCTCCAATCATAGACATCTCAAATTCTATCTGCATGCAACATGAAAATTCCTTGCACAAGGTTTCGTTAGTAGAACCAAATAGTATATCATCAACATATATTTGAACAATTAACAATTCATTGTTTACTTTCTTAATAAACAAAGTTTTGTCAACCTAACCTCTAGTGAAAGATTGTTCAATTAAAAAAATGTTCAATCTATCATACCATGACCTTGGTGCTTGCTTCAAACCATATAGAGCCTTTTTAAGTTTGTAGACATTGTTAGGATGTCCATAATCCACAAATCCAGGTGGTTGATCTACATACACTTTTTCTTCAATGCATCCATTGAGGAAAGTGCTTTTTACATCCATTTGAAAAAGTCTAAAATCCATAATACATGCAAATGCAAGCAGCAATCTTATAGCTTCTAACCTTGCAACCAAAGCATAAGTTTCATCATGGTCAATTCCTTCTTCTTGGTTGTATCCTTTTGCAACCAATCTTGCCTTATTCCTTACTATGATGCCAGATTCATCAAGTTTATTTTGAAACACCCATTTGGTTCCGATTGAGTTATAAGAGGTTGGTTTATGAACTAAGTCCCCCACTTCTTTCTCTTAAATTGATTTAGCTCTTCATGCATTGCCATTAGCCAATGTTCATCACACAAAGCTTCATCAATGTTTATTGGTTCAACCTGAGAAACAAAAGCCATGTTGTTACAAAGAATTCTAAGTCTAGAACATGTAGAGACACCCTTTGAGATTTCTCCAATTATGTTATCCAGAGATAGATCTTTTTGAGTTCTCCATTCTCTAGGAAATTCTTTCGGCATTGTCATAGAGATCTCTTTGCTTTGCTCAAGTTCTTCATCCTTGATGTCCAAACTTTCTTGAACAATAAAGTTAGTTTCATCACAAACCACATGTACAGATTCTTCAACAGTTAAAGTTCTTTTATTGAATACTCTATATGCCTTACTATGCAATGAATAACCAAGAAAGATAACCTCTTTGGTCTTTACATCAAATTTACCAAGAGAGTTTTTATCGTTGTTTAAAACGAAACACTTACAACCAAAAACTCTTAGGTGATAAATGTTTAGTTTTCTTCCTTTGTACAGTTTAGAAAGAGTTTTCTTCAAAATAAGTCTAATAAGTACTTTGTTCAAGGTGTAATAAATAGTATGTACAACACCAGCCAAAAAGTACTTAGGTAACCTTGTTTCATTTAGAAGGGTTCTTGCACCTTCTTCAAGGGATCTATTTTTCCTTTCCACAACACCATTTTGCTGAGGTGTTCTTGAGGCAGAAAAATTATGGTGAATTCCATTTTCTTCATAAAAGTTTTCAAAATAATCATTTTGAAATTCACCTCCATGATCACTTCTAATTGAAACAATGTTGAGACCTTTTTCATTTTGAATCACAAGTTTCTGAAAAGCATCAAAACCTTCATTTTTGGTTTTCAAAAACAAAGTCCAAGTGAACCTTGAGTAATTTTCAAAAACAAAGTCCAAGTGAACCTTGAGTAGTCATCCACAATTACTAAGCCATAGTAATTTCCACCTAAACTCATAGTTCTAGAAGGACCAAATAAATCAATGTGAAGTACATCAAGGGATTTTGAAGTAGAAACAACATTTTTACTTTGAAAGGAGTTTTTAACTTGCTTTCCTTTTTGATAAGCTTCACACATTTTATTTTTCTCAAACTTGAATTTTGGAAGACCAATTACTAAGTCTTTCCTAACTAGATGATTTAAATGATGCATGTTAATGTGTGCAGCCCTACGATGCCACAACCAAGAATCATCTATTTTACTTACCAAACAGCTCAACTCGTGAAATGATGCATGTTCAACATTCAACATATAGATATTACCTATTCTCTTACCAATATGGAAAACTTTACTAGATATGACTTCACTTATAAGACAACAGTTCTTGTTGAATTCAATTTTGAAGCCTTTATCACAAAGTTGACTAATGCTTGGAAGGTTGTGCTTTAGTCCATCCATATATAACACATTCTTTTTTTGAGTTTTGTGTTGATTTCTGATATTTCCTTCTCCCATTATTTTCCCTTTGTTATTGTCTCCAAATGTGATGTATTCTTCATCTTTTGACACAAAGTCAGAGAGTTTGTACTTATCACCTGTTATGTGCCTAGAGCAACCACTATCCAAATACCATAGTGAATCCCTTGCTTTTAGACACACCTACAAGACAAAATCAATTAGAGAGAGGTGGTACCCAATTTAAGTTGGGTCTAATGGGGTTAATCTTCACAAATAAATATTTTGGAATCCACATGCATTTTTCTCTTGGAATGTCAAATCTTCTAACATAACAGTTATATGATGTATGATCCTTTTTCATGCAATAATGACATGTTTTTGCATTTCTCTTAGAATACACCATGTTCCTCTTTTTTGAGACCTTGTTTGAGTTCACCCCTTTTGAGGATACAAATTGAGTTTTATTTGAAAAGGAGGTTTGCTTGTTATACCCCAAGCCAGTCTTATTTGTAGTATAGTTTTGCATACTATGCATGTGATTAAGATCACTCTTTTCTTTGTTTAATTTTCCAAATAGATCTTTAAAGTAGGAAAGCTTAGTTTGCAATTTCATACATTCAACATAGTGATCCTTTTTGAAATTTTCAAACTTTAGTTTGCAAAAAATTGTAATCATCCATGTTAAAGGAAGTAGAGGTGCCATCACAAGTAGTGGCTTTACATCTTGAAACAAGTTTTTCATTTTCTTGCTTCAATACATTCAGCTCACCTTGTGTTGAAGCCAATTTATTGATATGCAATTTCAATTCGCTTTTTTATCTTTTTGTTTAACACAACAAGCCTTTGAGCTTCCTCATGCATTTCATTAAATGATTCTAAAAGTTCTTCAAAATTAGGATTTACCTCAACTTCTTCACTTGTTGACGGATCATTCATGGACTTTTTCCATTAAGCACACGTTTGCAATTTCTTCATCACTTGAAGAGTCGGAGGCTATTGATGCACTATTTTCCCATGCTATGTAGGCTTTCTTTTGTTTTTTGTCCTTCTTTCCTTTCTTTTCACCATGTTTTCTAAGGTAGATAGGACACTCAAATTTTATATGGCTTTGCTTACCACATTCAAAGCATGAGTAGTTGTTATTGTTGTTGTTGTTGTTGTTGTTGTTGTTTTCAATCTTCTTGGAAGATTTGGAGAATTTTTTGTCCTTGGATTTCCTAAGTAATTTTTCAAATTTTCTTACCATTAAATTGAAATTCTCTGCGTCTTCCTTACTGCTGGAACTATCTTCATGTTCTTCCTTTGAGGAGTTAACTTTAAGTGAAATTCCTTTCCTTTTCTATTTCTTTTGCTTAAGATTGTTGAGTCATTTCATGTTCATAGGCAAACAATTTACCGAAGAGAGCTTCCATCGTCATTGTAGCTAGATTCTTGGATTCCATGATTGTTGTAATCTTTAGTTCCCAAGTTCTTGTGAGACAATTTAAGATCTTGACGTTCAACTCTTTATCTTCAAATGTTTTTTCTAGACCAAGGAGATGGTTCACAATGTGAGTGAATCTTGTTTGAAGTTCTGCAATAGTTTCCCCATTCTTCATTCGAAATGCTTCATATTCGGATATAAGAGTATGATTTCTTGTTCTTCTCATATCCATTGTGCCTTCATGAGTGACTTCAAGCATATTCCAAATTTCTTTTGCACTTTTGCACCTTGCAGTATGAAAGAATTCATCAGAAGATAAACCAAAAGTTAAAATGTTTTTAGCTTTTTGATCATCTTGCATTTTTCTTTTCTCATCATCTCTCATTTCATCCCATTCTTTAGGTATTAATTCACCATTCAATTATTTAGTAGGAATGAAAGGACCTTTAATGATTGCATTCCATGCACTAGGATCAATTGATTGAATAAAGATTTCCATTCTCTTTTCCCAAAAAGAAAAATGTTCACCCTCAAACAAAGGAGGTCGATTCAAAGATGCACCCTCTTTGAAAGTGATTTGTATTGAGCCCATCTTATTAGAAAAATTATGATCTTGAGTAACTTTCAAGACTTAGCTCTGATACCAATTGAAAAAAGATGATGGAACTCAATAAACCAAGAGGGGAGGGGGTGAATTGGTTTTCAAAATATACCTTTTAAAAACAGTTACAAAAAAAATTGTATGGATCATATCACAAACCAATATATGAATCGAACATAATCAATCCTTCCTTAAACCTGACCCTTCATTAACATCCTTTCTTTCACAAATATAAAAACTTGAATCTTTATGAAAAACTTGATTAATACTTGAATGAGAGAAAAAGATTAGAACAAGAGAAGAAAGACACAATCTTTTTATACTGGTTCACTCTCTATTTCTAGAAAAGCTAATCCAGTTATCTAATCCACAGTCTGAATTAGATTTTCACTATGCATAAAAAATCCTTACAATCAATCACAACCAATCTACAATTCCCATCCCGGAAAAAGAGACTAAGGTACCCAATACTAGGGTCCATTGTGAATATAAGCCTAAGAGAACCCTACTCTTAGGGCAAACTAGAAAACCCTGTTCTAGCATGCTTTTAGCGATTTATGCATAACCAAAAAGACCTTGTAAAAACCATACACAAAAAGAACCAAGTAAGAGAGATACAACCTGACCAATATTTCCACAAAAACCTTGCTAGATGAGGAGGTGATCTTCTTCAACTCAAAAAGCACAACTCACTACCAAGAAAAGATGTTCATAACCAAACAATTAAGAAGTTGTGAGTTACTAAAAAGCTCTTTTCTTCTCTTCTCTTATTCACTAATGAAAGCACAAAATCTTGCTCATTCTGAGGCTAAGATGTTTCTTTCGAGATGTATTGAGTGTTCTGTAACATCCTAGAAATTTCTACCCGGAGTTTTCGGAAACAATGTATTTTGAATGATTATATATATATATATATATATATATATATATATATATATATATATATATATATATATATATATATATATAAGTATTATTCAGTGTATATGCCTATATGTTCTTGGTAGAAGTAGAAATAGTGGGGGCAAGATATGCGGGTTAGACTAATTAAGGAAGAGAAATCCATAACTGGGAGGTTATGGGTTAATTCCTAATTAATTAGTTTAAAAATCATCGTTTTGCGTGCGACTTAAAATTTAATGAAACCAACCTCTGAACCACGCTCGGGGTTTTATTCTGAGCGTTTTGATATATATATTGCTTGCTTTCAAAAACTGGCCCCGACGGACGCAGAGAAACGCGAGAAACTGGAACCAAAGAAACGGCACGCAAACCGAGGCAGGATTTTAGCATTTCAAAGGTCAGATTTTCCTCACTTTTGTGACTGAGTATGGGTCACAGTCAAAAAGAGAAAGTGGGCCCTTCTTGCTCCACTCAAATGGAGACATGTGGCATAGCTTGAATAAAATAATAAGAAAAGAGGAAAAAGCCTTTAAAAACCAAAAAGCAACTCTCTCTCTCTTCACTCAGCAGAAAAATTGCAGAAGCCTTCTCTCTCCCTCTCCCTCATGTTGCCTTTCTTTCTCCCTCATTCTCCATTGAAGCTCCAAACAATGCTTCAACCTTTGGTGCCCATTTCTACTCCAAATCGCGAAAGGAGAGCATTTTTGGAGTCGTGAAGTGCGTGGCTACGAGTGGGACTTCGAAATTTCAGGTTTGGGTGGACTTCTTTCTCTCTTAAATTTCGTGGGTATGGGGTTTTGGGAGATATGATGGGTAGTCTTGCTAGTTTTCTGCTTCATGATAGTTATTTGTGAAGACATTTGCTGAAAGCTTGTTGAAATTGCCATGTTTGGATGAGTTAAACATACCCATTCTGTTTTAGGGTTTTTGTGATGATGTTTGTGATGTTATATGCTGAAATTGCTCATGGAAAACTGTTAGAGACGAAAGGTAGAGTTAATCTAGGGTTGGAAAGTGAGAATGTGGTGTTGTGAGTGGAAAAAGAGTGAGGCTTTGAGGGTTGGAAGGTTAAGTCTGAATTCTGTGGTAAATGGAGGTTGAAGTGAGTTAATACTAGCTTGAAATGTCATTTAGGACTTGGGAAAAAGCTTGGACTGTGCTAGAGAGAAAAACAAATGATCAAAGTGAATAAAGAGCCATTTCTAGGGCAAAATTGGGTGTTGAAGAGTCAAATTTTGATTCGGTGAGATTTTAGGTGTAAATCCAGTTTGAACAAGTCTAAATAGATGTTATGGACTGGTGTGAGGTGAGAGTTTGCTTCAAATTTACCTCATTCTCAATTTCACTTTTCAAACCTAGAAAACCCATTGAATTGAGGGGTGTTGGACACCTAGATTCTGTGTTGCTGTGCTGTAAAGCTTGATTTTGGGTTAGACATGATTGATACATGATTTGAGACTTGTATGAATTGATTTGGGCAAGATTGGATGAGAGGAAGTGTGATTTTCGAAATCTGCACTTATGCAGAAATTTGTTGTCAAAATAGGTGCAACAGGATTTTGGCTTTGTGCAGAAAAGTGCTTGTGTGTGGTTGGCTGTGGAAAGTCTAGAGCAGAATGAGTTCTGGATGTTTGCTAGTAGATCCCAACGGTCACAATGTAGGCTCATGCACTATAGACTTCCAGTAAAATTTTGGAGTCGATCCAACGGTTAACGAATTGGATCGAAGGAATTGTTACTGGGGTCTTTAAGTCAGAAAAGCTGTGATTTGGTTGGTGTTTTGGCAGAGTTTTCTGCCTTTGCTCTGTTTTGCTTGGCTGTGATAGCTTGTGCTGTTTGAATGTTGTTTTGCTTGGATGTTATGGAAGCTTGGGAGGATTGATGGGGACCCGGTGTTGAGAGAAACGAGGATATGGGCTACGTGGGAGTACGTGAGCTCAGATGGAGGTGGGCAACAGGGGATGGTGGGTTTATGCGCGCATTGTGTGATGCAAGCTCCATTGGAGCTTGTAGGCCTAGGATCTTCTTCATCAATGGATTCCTTTGCTTCTTGGAAGATAAATGGCAGCGGAATGGAGAAGGAAGAGAGAGAGGAGACGCCACTTCAAGGAGAAGATGAGTCTAGAAGAAGCTCACCACCATAGGAGGCCATGGATAAGAGCTTGGAGGAAGAAGGAGATGAATGAAGGGAGAGGGAGAGAAGAGCATGAAATTTTGTGCTCAAAAGGAGCTCTGAAATCTGAAGTTAATATTCAAATGATCAAAGTTCAAAAAAATGCACACACATGACCTCTATTTATAGCCTAAGTGTCACACAAAATTGGAGGGAAATTCAAATTTCACTTGAATTTGAAATTGAATTTGTGGAGCCAAACTTTGGAGCCAAAATTTCACTAATTATGATTAGTGAATTTTAGTTATGGTTCAGCCCACTAATCCAAGATCAATTCCAAGATTCTCCACTAAGTGTGCTTAGGTGTCATGAGGCATGAAAAGCATGAAGGACATGCACAAAGTGTGACTATATGATGTGGCAATGAGGTGTAGTAAGCAAATGCTCACCTCCCCCTCTAAAATTTAATTGGATTGGGCTTCTACCAATTCAATTAAATTTATTTCCAACCACACACATCAAATATCCACTTAGTGCATGTGAAATTACAAAACTACCCCTAATACAGAAACTAGTCTAGGTGCCCTAAAATACAAGGGCTGCAAAATCCTATATTTCTAGGGTACCCTACCTACATTATGGAGCCCTAAATACAAGGCCCAAAATTAATGAAACCTTAATCTGATATGTACCAAGATAAGTGGGCTCATACTTAGCCCATGGGCCCGAAATCTACCCTAAGGCTCATGAGAACCCTAGGGCCTTCTCTTGCATTTTTGGCTCAATCTTCTTGGAGTCTTCTATCCAATGCCCTTGGGGGGTAGGATTGCATCATTGTGGATGTGGAAAACTTGTTGTGCACCATCGCCCGACCGCCACCTAGTACCACATGTGATGGGTACCCCATAATCCTACAAGTTTGAGATGAGGAAGTGTTGAAGGGTGAAACTTCCTGCTTTTATTGTTGACCACAGAGTGGTACCTGGAGATATGTCGCGGGGGTCAGGAGACCTTGGGGACGTCAGGTGGGGTGCTATTGCCCAAAACCAAGCTTGACCAATCCCGACCCAACCCGGGCATAGTCGGTCAGTGAGAACCTGTGATGTACCTAAGCAGGTGAGCTCCTGGAAGTCAACAGATAAAAGGAACAAAGACCACAAAGCAAGGAGGCTTGTGGTGGCTGGCCAGCTGTGAACTTTGATTGATATGTGGGTTATGGCCTCTGGTAATCGATTACCAAGGGTGGGTAATCGATTACAAGGCTTAAAAATGAAGACAGGAGGCTAAGATGGTCTCTGGTAATCGATTACCAAGGGGTGTAATCGATTACCAGGCTTGAAAAACGAAGTCAGGAAACTAAGGGAGCCTCTGGTAATCGATTACCAGCCTGTGTAATCGATTACACAGAGGGATGGGTCACTGGTAATCGATTACCAGGTATGTGTAATCGATTACACAGTGCATTTTTGCATATTTCATGTCCTGAGGCTGTGTAATTCAAGTTTAGCCTCTGGTAATCGATTACCAAGGCTGTGTAATCGATTACCAGAGATGAAAAGCCTTAAGATACTCCTTTTAATGTCATGTAGTGGTTATGAGATGCATTGTGCGGCGGCATAGTTAGATTCTTGTGAAAGAGTCTACCCCTTTCTTTCCTTTCTTGTAGATCGTGATGGCGGCGCAGCTAATCCGTGAACGAGTAGAGATGGAGTGCCTAGAGGGAGCTTGGGAGACCCTCGAAGGCAACACGAGGTGCCGATTTCGGGGCACCATTCGATTCACGGCTACTTCTTTGGTGCATCCAGATGAACCTGCACGGACGCTTCAGCGCACGGTGGAGTGGATAGCTCCTTGGATTAGTTTTGTATATTTTTGAGGGTGGGTGTATCTAGGACTGACTGTTAGGTTTACTCTTTTGTTTTTGTATGGGTAGACCTGATGTATAGGAATTTGATTATTGTATACTTGTGGCTGAAGCCACCACTATGGACACCTTTGCTCTGGATGACACTATATATTTTGTAAAACTCCCATATTTTGGACAGCTTTAAATGATGAATGCCTTTATGATCAATCTTGTTATTTGAAAAGAAAGCATTAGCAACTTTATTTGTAAAAGAGTTTATCGACCGTATTTTATTCTTTTATTTTCACGTGACGACCTAAAGTAATGGCTGGTACATTCTTCCTTTTGAAAAAGCAAAATAGTTTAGAGATTATGAGCGGTAAGAAAGAAATGACTCCGAATAGAGTTGTGAACTGGCCATTCAGGACTCTATAGTGAGGATTTTCCTTCTAAACCTAGTTATGGTGAAAAGAGAAAGAAATGAAAAAGAAAAAGAAGAAAAAAAAATTTACCATGGTTTTTGTTATCTAAATTATTACTATTAAACCAGTCATTAATTTAGGGACGCCACATGTTCTCTATTGATCTCTTGATGTATAAATATGAACACAAGCTGGTTATTTATAGAGCAAACAGTTATAACCGTCTGTAGTTGATTAAATCTACTAAGTAATCGATTAATTCAATAGAGTAATCAATTAGATTATCTAAGTAATCGATTAAAGTGTTCATCCCAACATCTGGAAATAACTCAAGAATAATGTAATCGATTAGATGCTCTAGGTAATCGATTAAAAAGTTCTTGTTCACCTTTGAACAACTAAACGAGAGAGAAGTAATCGATTAACCCACTTGGTAATCGATTAAAGCAGAGAATTTTGAATAAATCAGTCATTGTCTCAAACAATAGTGAAATTGATTATGAGACTACTGTAATTGATTAAACCAATATGAGACTCAACTCTTCAAGCTTCAGACAACTTGTTGTAATCGATTACGACAACTCTGTAATCGATTAAAACAAAGAGTTTTTGCCTCTGAAGAAAATTTTCTAACTTTGAAACTTTTCTTCACGCAAACCATGATGATGCATGATGCAATACAAATATCAAATGTACTAAGATGCAACAACCAATACAAATGCCATTCAAAGGAGTTGGGCATGTAAAGGCCAAAGCTTCTTCAAGCTTTTCCTTGAGCTTCAAGCTTTAGCCTTTTGGTTGTTCACCATATTTCTCATGTTGCTCCCCCTATCTCTAACATCCCTCCTTCGTCTGGACCGAACATAAACATGTTGCTGCTCAGTGACACTCCTGACTAATATTAGGCAGTGCTCGGTCAGAGTGTATGATTCAGTTCCAGCAGTGACCATCCTCATGTTGATCATGTGTTCCAAAATTTTTGCTATCCTTTGCCAAGCATCCTACAACATTGACAACAAAGTAAAAAATAATTATTGGAATCTTGACACAAAAAATGACTAATAGTGAATTGAAATAATATTATACCACTGTATGTCGAGGCATGTCTACATCAGCAGTTGCAGGTGCAGGTAGTTCTAGCATAACTGCTGTGTGGACGGGCTGCTGAGGAGGATTTGGTACAATAAATGTATCATCATGCACCACAGGTGGATGTCTAGGAGGCTCCCTTGGTTGTTTCAAACTCATGAATGGGTGAGATATCCTATAGAACCACTCCATGTAGTTTGCTGCACATTGTCTAGGAGCACTACAAATCTGTGCAATCGGTGCAAGGTATTCTAAAAACTGAAGCCATCTATCGTCAATCTCTTCTACTGATAAGGATGGAGTAGCAGGGTGTGGAGGAATGGTCTGCAGATAATCAAACTGTCGCACTACCCTCTCTTGTTGGTATCTGACAATACATGAACCCCATCTGATATGTCCAGAAATTAATGAGATGAGCTCAAATTGTCTAAATGAATGGTGGTCACCATAAGGAATCCAACACACAACATCTAACGTCAATCTATCCAGGCGCTTATGATACGTCAACATTGGTAATGTCTTCCGAAACTTCCATTGACAATCACATGGTTTCCTCTCATGGTAATCCTCATCAACAACAATGGAAGCAATTATAGGAAAATGCTCATAGATCCAACATTGCACATATTTAAAAAAACAAATAAATTTTGTAATTAATAGTAAATATAAATTATAAAATTAATAACTAGAGCTAAAATAACTTATAATTACCTGTAATAGAGTGATATATCCTACAAAATTTTTTGTCGTATGGTTTGACGCATCATTCAAATTGTCATACATATGGACCAGTGCAGCCGCTCCCCATGAATAGCTTCCAGATTGACTGAGGTCGTGAAATACGTCCAAGAATACCACACTGATGTGTGTAGCACTCTTGTTAGCAAAGAGTGTGCAACCTACTAGATGCAATAAATATGCTCAAGCTTCTATGGTCCACTGTCTTGTGTCACATTTGCTACGATAAATGTCTCATAGCCAAGCTAGGCGAACATATGCCCCTCTGCATTGAAATGTCTCATCTTTTGCTTCTTCTGTACTCACTTCAAGCAACTCAAATAAAAACTCCACAACTTGGTCTACATCAAGAGCATTGAAGGTATGGAAGGCACCTGTAATGGGCAGATGTAACAACAACGCCACATCATCGAGGGTTATAGTCACCTCTCCTACTGATAGATGAAAACTACTAGTTTCCTTGTGCCACCTCTCAGCAAAAGCAGATAAGATTCCCTTCTCACCAGTGTCTAACGAACTTGTAATTAGAGAACTTAACCCTGTAGCAGCCACTATGCCTTCAATCTCAGGTGTAGGCCTTCCAAATTTCTCTACCTTCCTCCCATGAGAGGCCAACTTCAACTCAGTACATTTCTGAAAAAAAAAATAAAATTAATTAGTTTAGGTTAAATGATAAATAGTTATTCAAATGTTATATAATTGAACAAATAACTACCTCTCCTCCTCAAACTCTAGCTACCACATGATAAACATGATCCGTCAGCACTGATGTATCTTGGGGCTTGCCTGGAAAACCCTTTGTATCATCACCTACATCATCTGTAACTGGCTCCTAAGGTTCCTCATGAACCTCTTCAGCAGCATGATTGACATGGTCAACATCCTTAGCAACAATTGTAGCTTCTAGTTGTCTATGTGTAGATATTGTTGGCCTTCGATGCTGAAGGACTTCTTCCGCATCACCACTAACTTGCCTCCCTAAGGCTCTTCCTAAAACTTTGCCTAAAGTCCGACACAATCCTCTGGTTCTAACCATAATCTACAAATTTAAACAGTAACAACAATTAATGTCATTGTTCAAATAATAGTTGACTTTCATATATCTGGTACAAATTTTTATTATTTTTTATATAACTATTTTAA
This sequence comes from Glycine soja, assembly GCF_004193775.1. Classification (NCBI taxonomy): domain Eukaryota; kingdom Viridiplantae; phylum Streptophyta; class Magnoliopsida; order Fabales; family Fabaceae; genus Glycine; species Glycine soja. The sequence goes on from NC_041015.1 coordinate 17,093,307, forward strand.
TACTTTTATATATTCATAAATCAATATAGAAATTCTTTTTTTTTTAAATTTTTATACTTCACATCACTAATTCTAGTAAACTAAAATATATGATCAAAATCTAAGTACAATTTTCTTTTTTATTTCTAATAAATGACTACTTCCTTATTTTACAAATAAATATTTTAATACTTTTAAATATTTATAAATAAATCAAGAAATTCATTTATTTTTATACTACCAAACACTATTTATATAAATATTTAATATTATTAGTGTAATAATATTTATACGAGTATATCAATAAAAAATATTTATCTTATACAATATTACCTTGTTTAACTAAATTCTACACTATATAGTTATAAAAAATTGGAATTTTTTATATTTAACAATCTTATGAATAAATATTTTAAATATAAAAATTAATTAAATTAGTTTTTTTAAAATAATTAAGTAACAATAAAATTTATACATTGATTTTTAAATTAACAAAATTGGTAAATAAATTATTTATTAAATTAATTAATTATTAAAAACAACTTAAATAAACAAATAAATTTTTAAAATAAAAAAAATAGATATTTATAAAATAATAAAATAACAAAAAAATTAAAATTTTATTTTTAAATAAAAAATTAAATCAAATAATAATTTATTATATAATAAAAAAACAGTTATATGGATTGTCAATCCGTATAATCCATACGGATTTGACAATCCATAAGGATGCTACAAATTGGTCAATCCATAAGGATATTACAGATTTTTATTTTTTTGTATTAACACAAAAAAAATAAATTCAGACAAGAGGATTCACGGCACGACAACGATGATAGCAGGAGACGGGAATTGGCGGCACGTCGCAAAGGGAGGGACAAGAAAGATTGAAACAACAGACACAAAATGGGTGTAGCGAGGAGGTGACTTGTTTTAAAATTTTAAGTGATGGACAATTTCGTCACTTCACATAACTTGTTGGGTGCACAAAATCTTCTTACGGACAGGAAAAATAAACCAAAGAAAATACGATTAAGATTGATTTTGATCTAAAACTTTTAAGACTTTTCTCCCTCATGTTTAGTACCATGAAAATAAAATAATGAGGGAGAAAAGTTTTAAAACTTTAATGAAATGAAAAAAAAAACAAATTTATGTTTCTTGAGATTAACTTCCGTACTTCTTTTTTCTTTTCATCTTTTCTTCAACTAAGCAAAAGAAAATACATTTGTTATCAATAATTATAATTTTTTTAGTTTTTTTTCTTTCCATCTAAACATATCATAAATGTGGACAACATAAAATAATCCGATGATAGAGTGGGTGTTGAACTTTAATTTGTCTATGCATGTTGCAGCTTCCTTCGTAACAACTAAAGAAGAACAAGTTCGTGTCAATTGCATCCTTCAATTTTCTTTTCTTTTATCAACGAAAGAAATAATATTATTAAAGCGCTATAAATTTCAACCTAAAATCTTGATACATGATATCAATTTAAAGATATCTTATTTTAAAATAGATTGAAATTTAAGATTATTTTAATTTTAATAAACCAACATTTAGATTTCTTTTTGAAAATTTTAGTTTTGAAATCAAATTAATTAACAAAGATGATTTGTCTCTTTCTCAACTTTTAAGAAAATTATTTAATTTTTTTCTATTTGGTATAATAAAATATTCACTCACTACTACAATTTTTAGATTTAACATCGCACGGTTAACATCGGTTATTCACAAAACCGATGTTAACAAAAGCGCGGTGGCATTTTTGTAAATAATTAGACATAGTTAACATCGGTTTCGGAAAAACCGATGTTAAGTACTATATATTAACATCGGTTATTTAAATAATCGATGTTACTATGGAGTAGTTAACATCGGTTTTGGAAAAACCGATGTTGGTGTGTCGTTGTTAACATCGGTTTGGTAAAAACCGATGTTATGGAGTTGATTTTAACATCGGTTTTCTTAAAACCGATGTTACCTAGTTGTTTTTAACATCGATTATTTTTAAAAAACCGATGTTGTTGTCATTATATATTAAAAATCTGATTCTGCAGAACCCGCGCGCTTGAACCCTATCGTTCTTCTTCTTTCTCCTTCTGCCCTAAGTTCGTCTTTGTCGCAAACTGGCCTGCACTTCTGTGACTGCAACCACATTGTGGAGTTCATGTGTGTGAAGTTCGTCTCTGCCACTTATCGATTGAGGTACGTCCTTTTGTTTTAACATTAGGCGTTCCTCGTTTTAACATTTGCTCGCTTTCACAGGTCGAAGAAATCTAGGAAAGGAAAGAGTTCCGGAAAGGGTGGGAATCGATTTTGGAAGTGCATTGTGGTTCGCCTTAAGACTCCAAGGGCGTTCTTCTTATTTCTCCTTCTGCCCTAAGTTCGTCTTTGTCACAAACTGGGCTGCGCTTCCGTGACTGCAACCACATTGTGGAGTTGGTCTTTATGGAGTTCGTGTCTGCCACATATCGATTGAGGTACGTACTTACGTTTTAACATTAGGCGTTCCTCGTTTTAACATTTTCTCACTTTCGCAGGTCGAAGAAAACTACGAAAGGAAAGGGGGGGAAGCGATTTTGGAAGTCCACTGTGGTTGGCTTTAAGCCTCCCAGGGAAGCCATCGAAGGTATGTCTCTGTTGTCAAGTTATGTCTAAATATGAAAAAAATATAATGCTTGAAATGGAGTATGGGTGTGAGATGCTAAAGTATATTGATTGCTTGCTCTTGTACTATTTGCATTGTGGGGATATAGTGCTGGATTTGTTATGGGAAATTCTTTGATAAACCTAAAACTCTATATGTCATCTTAAAACCTAAAACCTAATGTTGTGATTCTGCTGTGAGGATATGATAAATAGCCTGGGGTACCTTTCTGCTAGTGATTCCTGTTGATTAATCCACTTGTGTTTCCAGAATCTAATTTTCTCTCCATCTCCCACCTTCCACCTCATGTTATTTTGAATAACCATTCCCTATTGTGATTGATTAAAAGCGTGTTTTAGATCCCTCCACTAAACAGATTGCTTTGCTGAGTTTCCTGTTTCTTCAAGGTTCCTCCATCCACCATATTTCGATTTCAGAACTCTGGTCCACAGTTCACCATTTTCTTGCATTAATTGCCACTTCCATTTTCTAAGTAGTGCGAGGTTGAATGTTTCAATATCCTTGATGCCCAAGCCAGCCTTTTCTTTTGGTAAGCATACCGATTTCCATTAAATCCATGCAATCCTTTTGTGAATTGCCTTCCTTCATAAAAAACTTCGTTGCAGCTTTAAAAATTGCCTTTTGAATTTCTTCGTCCATGAAAGGTGCCAGAAGCTCGTTATTATGTTGTAGATTAACAGTTTGAAACCTGATTCCATCAATCTTGGGTCACTGACCAATTGGTTCTTGGAAACTATGGAAGAAAAAGGATTTCACCTCTTCCTTCACCTTGTGTGGGTCGTCAGTCCATGAACCATCAATGAATACACCCCTGATAGAATTTCTATTTCGGTTAGCATTCATCAATAGGTGGAAAAAACCTGTGTTACAATCGCCTTCTTTTAACCATCTTCATCTGGATTTCTGCCTAAGTAAGGATTGATGGGCTTGGGCAGCAACCCAAAGAGAATCATGTAACTGCTTCCTCTCCAATTTTTCTTGCTCTGTTAACTGTCTATGCATTGAGTTCTCCTCCAGTTTATTTAAATCTGATTCCAGCTTTGTGACCTTTTTGAATGTATGTCAACAAACTTCTTCTTCCTCTATCATGAAGAATTCTTCTTCTTCTTCCACTCAGAGGAAGTGTGCTAGGCTGGTCAAAGAGCAAAGGGCTCGTTTCTACATCATGAGGCACTGTGTCATTATGCTCATATGCTGGCATGAGTACAATGATTCATGAAACACAACAAAAAAGATCTACCAAGTTCAAAAAAAGTATTTTTTTTCTTAAGTCCCTCTTTGTTCACTTTGTATGAGATCCTTCCTGTTGGGCATGAGGTTTTTCTTGGAGTCAACAAGTGTACATAGAAAATTTTCTTCTTCTTGAGAGATGAGATCCCTTTGCTGTCTACTTATGAGGAATAGCTGATAGTACTTCTGCTGCAGGGAGTATTGTTCCCCTAGCCAATTATCAGTCCAGAACTTGATATTTTCCCCACACCCAACCTTCCAAGACAAGTTATCTTTAAAAATACTGCAGTCTAGCTGATGGTACAAGTTTCTAATGTCTCTCCACCAATGGGAATAACCCCTTTTGTCTCTAGCATTTTGAAGATCTGACCAACCACCATATTTAGAGGTTATAACCCTAGCCCATAGCTGTTGCTGATCAGATGCAAAAGCCCATAACCATCTTCCCATCAAAGCTGAGTTGAATTTGGAGATATCTTTTATCCCCAGCCCCCTATCAGCCTTAGGCAAACAAAGATCAGTCCATTTCACCCAAGGAATTTTTTTTTGATCAAAATCTCCACCCCACAGAAAATTCCTTTGAAGGGATATCAGCTTTTTGACAACCTTTTGAGGTATCTTAAAGAATGAGAGGAGGTAAATTGGGAGGGCATTGAGGACATAATTTATTAGAGTAACCTTCCCAGCCATGGATATATTTTTCTGAGCCCATTTGGCTAATTTTGACTTGAATTTAGTGATGGTAGGCTCCCACACCAGCTGGCTAGAGGGATTAGCCCCAATAGGTATGCCTAAGTAAAGGAAAGGACATTCCAGCTGCCGACAGTTCAGGTTATTAGTTGCTTGCCTGGCCCAATTAACACCATCACCAATAACCCCAATTTGGCTTTTGGCAAAATTAATCTTTAAACCAGAAGCTAATTCAAATCCTCTTAAGATGGCCTTAATAGCATGAATGTTGTCCCACACAGCCTCTCCAACAAAAACAGTATCATCAGCATACTGTAAGATGTTGATAGGCTCCCTATTCTTACCAACCAAGAAGCTTCTAAAGAGGTTTTTGTGGACTGCTTGTCTCATCATACCAGTAATGCCTTCTTCTACAATATTGAAAAGCAAGGGAGCTAGGGGATCCCCTTGTCTCAAACCCCTTGTAGGTGTAAATTCCTTAGAGGGGCTACCATTAATCAAAACACAAATAGAAGCTGAATGGAGGCATGCTGATATCCAAGACCTCCATTTTGGGCAGAACCCCAATCTAAACAGCATATAGTCCAGGAAAGACCAAGACACTGAATCGTAGGCCTTTTCAAAATCCACCATGAAGATCATCACTGGTTTCTTGCTTCTCCTTGCTTCCTCAACCACCTTATTGAGAATCACAATACCATGGAGGATATGTCTACCTTTAATGAAGGCTGACTGCCTTTCATCAATTAGCCCATCCATAACAGACCTCAATCTATTAGACAGCAACTTGGCAATAACTTTATACATACAGCCTATCAAGGATATAGGCCTATAATCATTGAATGACTGAGGATGGTTCAGTTTAGGAATCAATGCCACAAAGGAAGCATTACTTCCTCTAGGAAAGCTGCCATGGGCATAGAACTCATCTACAAACCTTCTAAACTCTGGTCTCATGATATCCCAATTTTTTTTGATAAACTTGAAGTTAAGGCCATCTGGCCCAGGGCATTTGTCACCTCCACAATTCCACACAGCTTCTTTGAGCTCAAGGTCAGAGAAGGGGGCAGTCATCTGCTCTCTTTGCCTTTGAGAAATAGCTTTAAAAGGAACCCTATCCAAAAAAGGCCTAGAATAATCCTGTTCAGAAAACCTGGTCTGGAAATAATTAACAGCTGCATTCTTGACTGTATTGGGTTGCTGGACCCACACCCCATCAATAGAGATACCTGGAATAGCATTGAAAGCTCTCCTAAAATTTATAATTCTGTGGAAATACCCAGAATTGCAGTCCCCCTCCTTCAGCCAAGATATCCTAGATTTTTGTCTCAAAAGGGATTCCATTGCATTTGATACATTCCATAACTCCTGCTGAAGGGAGTTTCTGATTTTGAGCTCTTGATCAGTCAAAATACGATTAGAAGCTAAGTCCTCCACCTCATTTAATTTCTTCCGAATGCTAGATATCCTGTTAACATCAATGTTCCCCTCTCCCTTACTCCACTGTAGTTCTGAATGCTGGATGTCCAGTAGAATTGGCTTGCAATTCTAGTTGTACTTCTTTTTATCCCAGCATGCCCCCTATGGGAGAGTTATGAAATTCTTTCAGCAACATTTGAATCAATTCTTTTTCCTCAGGAATTACTACCCGATTCTTCCAATACAACAAATTACCCTTGATTGTGTAATTTGTCTGTGATTCTGGTTGTTGTTTACACAACTGTATCAGTTCCTACAATGCAACATTCTTTATAGTGGCTTGTTCAATCTTCTGCAGTATCCTAGCTTGAGGTTCAGACCAAGACAACATCATCATTCATGACAAAGAATCAGCAGCTAGATTCTCCTTTCTGGCCTTGTATTCAATCACACAATCATATCCCAAAAACCTGTGTAACCACTGCTGTTGTTCAGGTGTCTGTAGGGGTTGTTCCATCAATGATCTCAAGCTTTTTTTTATCAGTTTTGATAATAAATTTGTGTCCCAGCAAGTAGTGTCTGAACTTAGCTATAGCTTCAACAATTGCTAACATCTCTCTAAATTAGTCAGATTTCTTTTGCACTCTAGGTGCAAGTTTCTTGGAAAAAAATGCTATTGGATGGCCATTTTGATGTAATACTGCTCCAATACCAGTGTCGGAAGCATTAGTTTCCAGAATGAAGGGCAGCTGGAAATTAGGAAGAGCTAACACTGGAGCTGAAGTCATGACTTTCTGCAATTGAACAAATGTTGTCTCTGCCTCTGGTGTCCACTTGAATGCTTCTTTTTTAAGTAAATCTGGTAATGGTGCAGCAAGCTTTGCATATCCTTTGATAAACCTTAGATAGTAACCAGTGAGGCCTAAGAAACCTCTTAGCTGCTTGATATTGAGTGGTGTAGGCCACTCTAGAACTGCCTGCACCTTAGTAGCATCCATAGCAACTCCTTCACCTGAAACTATATGTCCCAAGTACTCTATCTCCAATACACCAAAAGAGCATTTAGACAACTTAGCAAACAAAACATTTTCTTTCAATACTTTGAATACAACCTCTAGATGGCATAAGTGTTCATGCCATGTGGAACTATATACCAATATATCATCAAAAAACACTAACACATATTTCCTTAAAGCATGTTGGAAAATATGGTTCATCAAACACTGAAAAGAAGTCGAAGCATTGGTTAAACCAAATGGCATTATTGGGCAAAATTTTGACTATGATAGGCAAAATTGCCTTATTGGCCAGAATTTGTTTATTGTTGCAGTGAAATTTTCTTTTTCTGTTGGTTTAAGTTGATTATGGATGTTGTATTTTAATTGAAATGTAGATAATAGGCTTTAAAAGGGTTTAAATACACTGTGGATAATTTCTGTATGCTTTTTTTAGGCTTATCATTTACCACTGCTAATTGGCATTGCTGTGGAAGCTCTTTGATTATAGCAACTCCAGGTATGTTTGTACGGTCTACTATCTTTATATGTATTATGATAGACTACTGTTTTGACATTTGTCGTAGCATTTTTATACACATATACTGCTGTATTTGTTTGGTAGATAAATTGTTTGGTAGACTATCTTTATATGTATCATGATTTCTCTTGGTTGGAATTATTGTCTGATGCTGTTATCTGTGTGATATCTGGTACTGCTGTTAGTGTGTTGCTATCATCTGCATGGTTTTTTTTATCGGCAAAAATATATAAATATTTCATTATGTAAATAGTGATGAAGTACCAGAGGTACTTTGTACATAGATAGGATCCCATACATATGGTTCCTTAGAAAAAACTAATACAGTTTAATTAGGAACCATATTATGGCTAATACATCTGCTAAAGCCTCAATAAAAATCTACCCTCTAGTGATACAAAAAGCCTTGTTCGTGTAGCATTCGATCTGCTATGATGCATGAAGTGGTCTTTCGGTTCTTTTAGGAAAGCACCCACTGATTTGACCCATGAGACTGTCTCCCACCACAAGGGAAGTACCTTGCTGCAGTTGAAGAAAAGGTGCGCAGCATCTTCATCCAAATTGTTGTAGAATGGGCACAATGGATCAGCTATCTCCACTTGTCTTCCTCTTAAATTCATGTTCGTTGGTAAACGGTCTTTGATGAGCCTCCATGTAAATACCTTTGCCTTAGGTGGTATTTTAAGTCTCCACAGAAGCGAGAAAGTCCCATCCTCTGATTCCCCCCTTATTTCCCCCAGCAGAAACTTATATGCAGTTCTGGTCGAATAGATTCCACTCGAGTTTTGCTTCCAAACCCATCAGTCTGCTCCTTGTTGCTGTACTGCTAGCCCTACTGTTTCCTCTAGGAATTCAGCAGCCATTGTAGCTTCATTATCAAATAAGTTTCCCCTCAATTTAAAGTTCAATTCCCATCGTTCCTCCTTATGACTTCCCAAGAGGATGATAGGTTGCTGTTATTGGTTAGAGATTTGATACAGCGTAGGGAAAATAATGTCGTATTGGAGAAAATAATGTTGTTCCTATGCTTCCAAATCGAGTAAGTAAGAGCAAACCACCACCACTGCCATCTTTTTCCCTGGAACCCTGCAGAAGCACCACAAATATGCTGAATAAACTGCAAGTGACAATATTAGAAACACTATTAATAATTATAGCAATCATTGTTACTGCACAATATTTTGGTCTACTTTGATGATATTATTTTTACAGGGAACTCTCCTATTTTAATTCAACAATTGAAATCAGTCTTGGCCCTAAAACAGCTTGACCATCTTCATTACTTTTTAGTCATTGAAGTAAAGCATCTTTTTGATGGTTCTCTACTTGTGCCTTAGAGCCAATATATTTACAATCTTCTTGCTAAATCCAATACGACTAATTCTAACGGCATCTCATGTCCTATTTGTTTTTTTGAACGACCAAAGATAATATTATATATATGATAATAATAGTACCAGAGGTACTACAAGGAAGATATGATACAATATCTCCTAAAAGACAAGAACATAAACAACAAATGAAAGGCCAACAAAATGAACAGTGCCCAACCCTACAAATCGCAGACTAGGAAAAAGACAAATACATATTTGAAGACCATTGGTGGAAAGGAACATTGAAGTCCTTTTCCCACCCCCGCAGCCATGACCAAGTGAGAAAGATCGAGTTATCCACCAATTTGGAAATGACGAAAGGCTGATTATTAAAAATCATGTCATTTCTGAGGTTCCAAATGGATCTTGTAGCTACTATCCACCAGACCTTCCTCCTTCTATTGGAGTTCCTCGAGGCAGCCAAGGAGCAGTGCTGAAGAAAGTTCTCCATAGGATTGCTGTGCAGAGCTCTAACTTCCTTGACCCAGGAATAAAATTCCCACCACAAAGGCATTATTTTATGACAAGAGAAAAAAAGGTGGGATGCAGATTCAACTTGACTTTGGCAGAAGGGGCAGAGGTCATTTTGAAGGACAATCTGCCTCCTAATAAGGTTTTCCTTAGATGGAAGCCTATCCCAGAGAAGTCTCCAAGCAAAAGCTAGGGCTGTAGGGGGGATTTTGATTTCCCATAGCTGACGAAAGCCAGTAATAGGCTGGGAAGGTAACTGGTCAGCTTTGATACAATTATAAGCTGAGTTTGTAGAAAAAATCCCACTTGGCTCAGCTCCCCACACCCAAGAATCCCTCAAAGCTGCATTAGTGTTTATTACTGCAGTTTGGTCAATAAAAGCTGAAACACCCCCCAGTTCGCTGTCAAAAAGACATCTTCTCCAAGAAAATTGCTACTCCTAACCATGTTCTCCAAAGATCCCCATGCTTGCCACTGTCTTTAATTTTTGGGATGTTACCTGATATAAATCTGGGTATTTATCTTTAAGAGCAATTCCTTCTCCCACCCAAGAGTCTTCCCAAAAAAGGATTTGATCACCACTGCCCAAATTCCAGCGAAAATGCTTATTGACAGCAGCCATGCTGTTGTGCTGAGTAACAGATCTTAAATCAGACCACCAAGAGGAAAAAATCTGCTTAGGAGGTCCCTCTTCCAAGCCTCTCCAACCCCTGTATTTTGAAGTAAGAATTCTGCTCCATAGATGATCTTGCTGCTGAAACATCAACCACTTCCACTTGATAAGGAGAGCTCTATTAAAAGCCTTGATATCTTTGACACCCAACCCTCCCTTTTCTTTAGGAGCACACACTTGATTCCAAGCAACCCAAGCTATCTTTTTTCCTTCTAAGTTTCCACCCCAAAGAAATTGTCTTTGAATAGCAGTGAGCCTCTTAATGATTGTTGTAGGGGCCCTAAAAAAGGACATATAGAACAAAGGCAAAGTTGTCAAGACAACATTAATTAAAGTAATTCTGCCAGCCATAGATAGACTTCTCTGGTTCCATTTGTTCAGTTTGGCCTCTAATTTTCTGATTAGAGGCTCCCACACCACCTTCCTTCTAGGGTTAACACCTATAGGCATCCCTAGGTATATAAATGGGAACAGAGGACCACAATTCAAGATATCTGCTGCAAGAGTACACCACTCCTCAGATTGGCCAATTGCACCAAATTGGCTCTTTGCAAAATTAATTCTAAGGCCAGAAACCAACTCAAAGCTTCTGAGAATAGCCTTAATAGCTGAAACATTATCCAAACATTATCCATAATATGTTTCTGATCCTACTCTATATTGTTCAGCTATCAACACCTTATAATATTCAACCATCTCTCTGAGGGTTTTGTTGTTTGTCTCCCCCCCCCCCCTTTCCAATTCTATTCTGCCTCCCTTAGTTAGTCACATTCTTTGCTTTGCCTTGCTTACTAGTCCTATCCAGGCATTGGGGCTAAATAATAATAAAAATAAAGAAATAAGACAAAAAATAGCAGAAAAATTAAGAAATCCTAATCTAATAAAAACAAGAAATGATAATTAAGAAATCCTAATTAGCAGATAATTAAGAAATCCTAATTACAGAAATAAGACACACACACACACAAACACACACAACCACAAACAACCACACACACACACACACCCATAGACCCACACACACACACACAGCCACACACACAGCCACACACCCACAGACACATACACATACATAACCACACACACACACACACAGCCACAGACACATACACATACATAACCACACACACACACACACACACACACACACACACACACACACACATATACACACACACACACCCACAAACCCCCCCACACACACAGCCACAGACCCACACACACACAGCCACACACACCCAGACACACACACACACAGCCACACACACACACACAGACCCACAGACACATACACATACATAACCACACACACACACACACATAGCCACAGACACATACACATACATAACCACACACATACACACACACACACACACACAGCCACACACACACACACACAAAACCACAAACGCACACACACACACACACAGGTCCAACCACAAACAGACACACACACACACACACACAAACACACACACACACACACACACACACACACACACACACACACACACACAACCACAAACAGCCACACACACACACACACACACAGACATATACCCAACGACAATAATAAAGCATAAGCACCCTTCAAACCCAGCATTTTAAATTAGATACATAAACAACTGTTGATGTCTATATTTGCCTGTAATTGAATTTTACCTTTTGTATGTTCTTGTATGTGACCAGTGTAATTTGCTATATAAACAACTGTTGTTCATGCTGAGTGAACCTTAGATTCCCGTTTGAGACTGAATGCAATGACTCTTGCGGACAGTTTGCATTAGTCATTGTATTTAGTCTTGAATTGTCCATTTGGACAGTTTGGGAAGACTGGTATTTTTATGTTAGATTCATTCGTGAAGGTTATTATTATTTTCATTAATTTGATTAAATTTCGGTTCAATGCATTTCAAGTTGTTCTCCGAGTGCATACTTGATTATCGGGAAATTCATTTGACCGATGTCATGTCGTGTACTTGGAGACCAATGCGAAATGCTGCCAAAATTTAGTCAAATTTTTGTAAATAATGGTAACCTTGACGATTGAAGCTAACATAAAAGACAGTTTTCCTAAATGGGATAGGGCCACACCTATAAATAAAAAAGTGAGATTTTCATGCATGGAATTGCTTAGATGGATTGAAGTTGGATGAATGCAAGTCGCATGAGCCCAGAATATGAGGATGGCGTCGAACAGTTCTTGCAATTTGCTTCAAAAAGAGGTCGACCGAATGAAGAAGGAAAATATTATTGTCCTTGCATCAACTGTTTGAATGGAAGACGACAACTACTTGACGACATACGGGACCATCTATTGTGTGATGGGATGAAGAAGAATTACACGACGTGGATATGGCATAGTGAAGTGACTGACATGCATACTGGGTCCCAATCTGAACCGTTTGATGTAGAAATGGGAGATCGCTTGGAAGACATGATTCGTGACCTTGGACAAGAGTGTTTTCAACAAGCACACACCCCTATGTATGAAGGATTGCAGAGTGATTCAAAGAAGCCTTTGTATACAGGGTGCAAGAATTCCTTAACCCTGTTGTCTGCGGTGTTAAGTCTGGTTAATGTGAAGGCCAGGTATGGGTGGAGTGACAAAAGTTTCACCTCACTGCTTGAGGTAGTGCACAATCTGCTTCCAGTGGACAACACGCTGCCTAAAAGTTACTATAAGGCGAAAAAGATATTGTGTCCCATGGGTATGGAGTATCAAAAGATTCATGCTTGCCCCAATGATTGCATACTCTACAGGCATGAATTCCAAGAAATGTCCAAATGCCCTGTCTGTGGGACTTCACGGTACAAAGTGAAGGATGAAGAGGAAAGCAATTATGATGAAAACTCCAACAAGGGCCCCCCAGCGAAGGTTTTGTGGTATCTTCCAATCATTCCAAGGTTTAAGTGTCTGTTTGCTAACGAGGACGACGCAAAAGACCTTACATGGCATGCAAATGGAAAGATTTCTGATGGAATGGTCCGTCATCCGGCTGATTGCTCCCAGTGGAAGAAGATTGATGGTTTGTATCCGGATTTCGGGAATGAGCCAAGAAATCTTAGACTTGGACTAGCCAGTGATGGAATGAATCCATATGGCACCTTAAGCACTCAACACAGTTCATGGCCAGTTCTGCTAGTAATATACAATTTGCCTCCTTGGTTGTGCATGAAGCGAAAATACATGATGTTGTCTATGATGATATCGGGCCCAAGACAGCCCGAAAATGACATTGATGTTTATCTAAGTCCGTTGGTTGAAGATCTGAGAAAGTTGTGGGACGAGGGGGTTGTAGTGTTTGATGCGTTTCGCAAGGAGACGTTTGAAATGCGTGCAATGCTTTTTTGTACCATTAATGACTTCCCAGCATATGGGAATCTCAGCGGTTACAGTGTTAAGGGTCATCATGCATGCCCCATATGTGAAGAAAATACAAGTTACACACAACTGAAACATGGGAGAAAAACAGTCTACAGTAGGCATCGCTGCTTTCTAACACCCAATCATCCTTACAGACGACTGAGAAAAGCTTTTAATGGAAGTCAAGAGCATGATATTGCGCCGATACCGTTCACTGGTGAGCAGGTATATCAGCGGGTTCAACACCTGAACACTGTATTTGGGAAGACCCAAAAGAAGGATAAAAGTCAGAGTTGCATATGGAAGAAGAGGTCCATTTTCTTTGATCTTCCGTACTGGTGTGATCTTAGACATTGTATTGATGTTATGCATGTGGAGAAAAATGTTTGTGACAGTGTGATTGGGATGCTCCTTAACATTCAAGGCAAGACGAAGGATGGCTTGAATACCCGTCAAGATCTAGCTGATATGGGTATAAAAGCACAGTTGCATCCAAGGTCTGATGGGAAGAAAATTTACTTGCCCCCAGCCTGCCATACTTTGTCCAAGAAGGAGAAGATAAGTTTTTGTCAGTGTCTTCGTCGGGTGAAGGTTCCACAAGGATACTCTTCAAATATTAAGAGTCTTGTGCAGTTGAAGGAGCTTAAGCTTGTAGGGTTAAAGTCTCACGATTGTCACGTGCTCATGCAACAATTGTTAGCCGTGGCTATACGAGACATCTTGCCAAACAAAGTCAGGTTCACGATAACTCGCCTGTGCTTTTTCTTCCATGCTATATGTAGTAAAGTGATTGATCCAGTAATGTTTGATGAGTTGGAAAATGAGGCTGCAATTATACTCTGCCAGTTGGAGATGTATTTTCCCCCTGCTTTCTTTGACATCATGATTCACTTGATTGTGCATCTGGTCAGAGAAATCAAATGTTGTGGTCCTGTTTATCTACGGTGGATGTACCCAGTTGAGCGATACATGAAGATCTTAAAAGGGTATACAAAGAATCTATATCGTCCGGAAGCATCTATTGTTAAGAGGTACATTGCAGAAGAAGCCATTGAATTTTGTTCAGAATACTTAGAAAAGGCTAAAGCTGTTGGGCTTCCTGAGTGTCGGCATGATGACAAAGTGGGTGGTAAGGGTTCAAGAGGACTGCAGGTGATCACTCCAAGTGTAGAAGATTTGTTACAAGCTCACTTGTATGTCTTGAACAACAGTAATGAAGTTTTGCCATACATAGTTAAGCACGAAGCTTTAGTCAAACAGAATAATCCGAAAATGTCAAAGAATTGGGCGTTGAAAAAGCATAACAAAACTTTCAGTGATTGGTTTAAAGATACAATCTTTGCAGATGAGAATGCTTCAGAAACATTAAGAAAACTAGTAGATGGGCCTAAAAGAAATGTTATAACCTGGCAAGGATACGACATAAACAGGTATTCATTTTACACAAAAGCAAAGGTGAAAGGAAAGATATTGAGCTGGTAGAGGAGGAACAGGCACGGATTGGTGCTGATCCTTCTAGTGGGACCTCCAATAAATCTGAGAATTATAAGGAGGAAGCATGGAAGAAAACACAGAAGCATAAACCAAAGAGGGTGGAGAGTGTCAACGCTGATACAGAAGCCTTTGGTGATGACTCGAAAATTATGATTGCTCTATGCATTGTGAAGCTGGAGCAGTAGAACATACGAACAAAAGAGATACAGGCCATCAAAATTTGGCATTGGACAATAAGACAGGAGATTCAACTATGCTGAAGATGGGAGATTCAGCTAAAGTTGTGATCAAACAAGACATGAAGGGAAGAAGGCATAAATATGGGTTTAACAACAATGAACGTGAGAAGGCACAGAAGAAAAGGGTGGTGGATGATGAAACTGCCGACAAACATCAGCTGGATGAAGTCCTATGAAGATCCTCCTCATTCTCAAAGAGGGGAACAAGCAACAATTTGAAGGTTGTATATTCAGGAACTAAAGAATTCAAAATAGCTAGTAATAAGAGGGATTTGTTTTTGGGATTTTCTGAGCACCAAGAGCGGCTACGCAAGAAGTTTGCACTTGAGGAGGGAAGGATATTTGCAGCTAATGAACAAGTTTCTTAACTATTTGTCCTTAAGATTTTACTGTTTCTTTTTGCTAATATGTAAATATAAATGGTATAAGGGTATGGCGTAAAAACATGGTCTATATTTACTTCTAAGATTGTTAGGGGTAAAAATGACCATGTCCCTATGGCATAACCTTATATTATTTATATTTACATATAAGAAAAAAAATCAGTAAAATCTGAAGGAAAAATAGTTAAGAAAGTTGTTCATTAGCTGCAAATATCCTTCCCTCCTCAAGTGCAAGCTTCTTGCGTAGCCGCTCTTGGTGCTCAGAAAATCCCAAAAACAAATCCCTCTTATTACTAGCTATTTTGAATTCTTTAGTTCCTGAATGTACAACCTTCAAATTGTTGCTCGTTCCCCTCTTTCTTTTCTGCAAAAAAGAAAATCAAATGCTGTCAAAACATGGATGAAGTCCTAAGAAAATCAATATCAAAGAAAACATGGATGAAATCACAATTAAAAAGCACAACTACCTATCTTTCAGAGTCCTTTGGTTAATTTGTCTTGTCTCCTTATGTGGTGGGGTTTTGTTTAATAATCTTATACTTTTGCCTTCCAACAAAAAACTTATCACTAATCCTCTTTTCATTAATCCAATTTTTTATGTTATTGTATAAAAGATCATGGGTTCTCCACCTGCCTCCACTACTCCTCCTCCTCCTCCTCCTCCTACTTCGGACGCATCGGCTTCGACGTCTGCCGTGAAGCGGACACGCAAAGCCTCACGCCTACGATCGTTGTCCACTAGACCACCTGGTGTTGAGAGACCAGTGGCGCATGTTGATCCTGCTACAAGGAAGGCCGACAGTCCCCACAAGAAGAAATTAAGAACATATTTGGGGATTGTGGCACGTGATAAGGTGGACATCACCTACGAGAACTGGAAGGAGGTCCCTACTGCTCAGAAGGACCTGATTTGGGAGGATATTCAGGTATTTCTCTTTTCTTATTTGATTGTGTGTAATTAATAGCCAAAAAATTTCATTATTGTAACAAATAAACTTTGTTTCATGTTGTCAGGCGAAATTTGATATCCCAGAGGCTTCTGACAGTAGGACGAAAAGGAAGTTACTACAGACCGTGGGGGAGAGATGGAGGCAATTTAAATCAGACCTCACGAGGAAATGGGCCCTTGCAGCTGATCAGGACGGTGTCGAGGACACTATCGGTGACAAATACGACATCAGCAAGGAAAAGTGGGCCCAGTTTTGCCAGACTCGCAGAGACCCTTCTTGGGAGGTATGTTCCTTTGCCATTTAAGTGTTTTTTCATATTAAACATGATGTTGTTATACTTCATTCTACCCATTTCAAACATTATTGTTTAATTTTTTCAGGATGTGCGCATGAAGGCACAGGCCATCCAGAAGCAGAATACTGCCCCCCACGTTTTGTCTCGTGGGGGTTATGATTATTTGGAGCAGAAGCTCCAGGCTGAGAAGACCAAGAAGAAGATGTAGGAAACTGCACAGTCAGGAAGCGTTGATGGCGTCATCGACCCTCTATCCCCGGTCAGACGCCACGTGAAGTGGAAGATGGCCCGCACGAAGAAGGCATGGGAGATGACGACTGAGGCTGCAAAGGAAATTGCTGAGAAGATTGTAAGTCATGTTCAACTAACCATTACAATTATGTTTGAATATTTTGAGAATGCCATGTACCACTGTGTGTTTTCTGTGCAGGATTCGTTTGAGGAGCAGGCCACACAGGGATCGTTCGTCCCCCATGGACATCAGGATGTTCTGGCCGCTGCTATTGGACGTCCAGAGCACCCTGGACGTGTCCGTGGTATTGGAGCCGGTGTCACCATCAAGCAATACTTTGGATCGGCTTCACGGACGTCCCGCAGCGCGTCCTCCCTGCCTCCTGACGAATTACACCAGCTGACTCAGCAGATCAGGGACCAGCTAGAGGAGTCCATCACAGAGAAAGTGACGAGGCAGGTCATGGCATCCTTCAGCCACCTTCAGTCGCAGATGCAATCTCAGGGACTTGCAGTGCCTTCTGAGCCTCTGGTTGGTCCTGGTCCCTCCGGTCCTCGAGTGAGCACAAAGGGGAGTTGTGTTGATCCCTCAGGAAACGATCCTGAGATCGGTGACTCTGACAGGTGCGGCTTGTACATAGAAGCAGATCCTGCCCGCCTGGTTGCCATCAGGAGAGTTTATGAGGGATCCACTGTTGTTCATAACACTCATTTGTTGCTTGGCCAAGTAAAGGTGAGTGTGGAGGAGGTTAGAGATGCAGATGCTCCAATTCCTGTACCCACTGATGAGGTTTCCTTAGTGGGGCAGGCACTTCACACCTTCCTTGCTTGGCCGACACATCTGGTCAAGTCTTTATCACAGCAGGTACTTATTGTCCTTACTATATGTTTCTTCTTTTCAAATTAGGCTATTTAACTTTGTTTCATGAACAGGTAGTTGTGTCTCCGCCAAAACCACCTCCGAAGCCCGATCCGGAGGTCGATGATCCGCTTTATCTGATGACATTGACCATCCCAGAGCTTTTCTTGAGGCCTTATCAGGTTAGATGGGATGCCACCGTGTTCGGGGTCGTTAATCCAGATTTCCCCCTGTACATAATGAAATTCTGATACCAATGACAGATGTCGTACCGGATGTCACGACATCACACTTCAGAACATGCAGATTATATTTGACTGTATGAACAGATTAAACAAGTAAATAACACAAGAGAATTGTTAACCCAGTTCGGTGCAACGTCACCTACATCTGGGGGCTACCAAGCCAGGGAGGAAATCCACTAAAATAGTGTTAGTTCGAAGATCTAACAGCCACTGTTTACAACCTTCTCACCTAACCACTACCCGTGCAACCTCTACCTAAGAGCCACTCTTAGATATGAGAACCCCTCTCACTCCCTCTCAATCACTCTCCCGTGTTTACAATTAAATCAAAGACACACCAGAGATTGCTCTCTGAACATTAGAGATCAACTCTACACACACAGGTCCAACACTTGATGTTAGGGTAACATCAAGGTGGCTCACAAAACACTCAAGTCCCAAAACTCACAAAATAACTCTTCAATCTCGGACTTGGTTGAAAACTCGTGCAGCCTTCATGTTTATATAGCAGTGTGCGTATCTGGGCTGCAACAACTTGCGCTGGATAAGATCTATCATTCTCCTGAAAATCTGCACTTAAAGATCTAAAAGATAAAGTTTGATCTTTTAGTTTTTATCTTTAATCTTTAATCCCTGAACGAACTATTCAAGTTTGTAATTCGAACTTTAATTATCTTTTAATTCGTTCCTAAAGATAGATCGCCAAATCTGTTGCTAACTGCACATTAATCTGTTAAAGATATAACAGATTTATGTGTCCAGTATTTTCGGGCAGGATGTCCTGGACATCGTATCCGACATCGTGGATCCTGCAGCTTCAATTCTTCATTTGACATTTTATCTTGCCTTGTGCATTGTGCAGCCCAATCTGATTCCTTGTCATAACGTTGGACATCATGTGCAGCAACTCCAGCTTTCCTTCATTGTCTAAGTGCTTATGTTTTAACAAAATTTTAGCCAATCTTTTAAAACTCAGTAAAGCTAAGCACTAACAATCTCCCCCTTTGGCAAATTTTGTCTAAAACATACTTAGACACTTCCTGAGCAGGTACGAGCAGTTATGCAAGTGGGATCAGCAACTTTCTTTATCAGAGTAATCAAGCACAGCGGTATCTGTAGTGGCGACAGCAAAATTCTGCAAGTTGCAAGTCGTTTCCAGGATGTCAAGACATCTCGCGTGACATCAGCTTTCTGCTCCGCCTGTCTCCATGCTCTTACTGCATCTTCTATCAGCTACTAGTTTCAGTAGCTTACATCAATCATCATCAGCAGCAGCAGTCTCCCCCTCAAGATCATATAAATACTACTCCCCCTCAAAATCATAACTCATGCATACATAATATCCTACTACTCACAATCATAAATCATGCATAATACCATTACTCCCCCTTTTTAGACAGAATTTGGCAAAAGTAGAATGCATGCAAATATTACAGACCAATAGCAATCAATTGTTCAAAGGGACATGCCCCTATAGCTAGTAAGAGTAAAAAGCAAAAATAAAGGTCTGATGGTCATGGGGTGGCATCAGAATCATCATCATCGGATTCTGTATCCTCTGCTGCATCTTCTTCTTCCTCAGCGGCTTCTTCTTCTTCCTCAGCTGCTTCTTCTTCTTCCTTAGCTGCTTCACCATCATCAATGCCACTGTCTGAGAGTCTGTTGATCAGGCGTTCCAGCTCCATTTTCTTCTCTGTGGTGGCTTTGATGGTTGCTTCCAGCACCTTGCATGTGTCCTTGAGTTCAGCAATCAAAGCATCCTTGGACACAGCACCTGAAGCAGCAGCTTTCCCTGATGTCGAGACAATGTCTGGGACATGTGTCCCCTCAAACAGTTTGTAATGCAGGGACAGAGCCGATTCTCTCTTCATCACAGAGTCAATGTTGTTTAAAATATTGGGATGTTGACTCAACATAATGCCACACAATACAGTTGGGAAGGCAATGGGTAATTTGACAGCAAAGGATTCTGAATGCTTAACAGTTTGATCAAAAATATAGTTTCCAAAATTAAATTTGGACTTGGTTCCAACAGCATACAGAAATTTACCCAAACCTGTGGCAACAGTGGAAGTATGATTGGTGGGTACCCAGTTTGCAGTGCCAATCCTATGCAGGATTGCATACTTCACACTTAGCTTCCCTGCAGAAAGCTTCCCTTTCTTTGGCCAATGCTGGACTTGCTTGGCAGTGATTTCCTTGGCAATTTGATGCTCAGAAATAGCAATATCCACCACTCCTTCAGTTGGTCTGCCCAGGTATTTGTTGATTACAGCAGGGGAGAATCTAATACATTTTCCTCTGACAAACACTTTCTGATACTCATCACTCTTTCTGTTTGTTATGTCAGAGGGAATGTTGACAATGAATTCCCTGACTAGGCTTTCATAACAGTCTCCCAACTTGGTGACTGTTTTCAGCAGTCCAGCAGCCTTGATGAGGTCCATGATCTCCTTGCAATCCAAGGCATCTCTTCCCAGCTCTCTTTCTAAAGCTAGTCTGCGTTGATATACAAATTTCCACCTTTCAACATTGCCAATGGAGTGGAATGAAATGTTGTCCAATGGGGCATCAGGGACATTTCCAGGCACCTTTTTCCCTGATTTCTTCACTCTCTTGATGTCGGGAACATCTAGTTCGACATCATCATCAGAATCAGATGAGGAAATTTCTTTCCTCTTCTTGGAAGGGATTGCAACTTTGCTCCATCTGGATGTGGTAAGAGTGATTGGTGTGCTCTTCTTCTGTGCCATAGTTTTGATTCGTCCAGACCTAGTAATGGGGGTTTTTCCCTTTCTGCTTTGTAATCTTTCTGCAATGCCGGGTGCCAACTTGTTGGCAATGGGTTCCTCATCAGATTCTACTTCTTCTAGGTCAATGAGGTCACCTGGAGCAGGTTCTGGTGCCCGTGGTGCAGGGGTCTCCTCTGTGGCTTGATCCTCTTCCTCTGTTGATCTCTCTTTGCTGGATGAAGAGAGGACTTCAGCATTTGGGGTGGAAGATGTTGGAACATCTTTATCAGCATCAGGGACAGAAGCATTTTTCAGAATGCTACTCACAATACTGCGGATCTTCTTATCCATCTCCGTGTCTACTTCCCTAGGACTTGTTGCAAGGCTAGGGTTTTCAGAAATCTTCACTCCCTGTTGTCTTTTGGGGACCAATTTCTCAGGAACAGGGGCTTGACCAGGAATCATTTGTATGGGTTGGATATGAAATTCAGGTTGTTCCTGGTTTGATGGTGCTTTGGTGGATGATGGAGATGATGGTACAGAGGGTGAACCAGGAGATGAAGTATCTTTTGGTGAGGTAGCCATGGAGAAGCAGAGCCTTTGGAGTGGTTTCGTAAATCTCTGAGAGCTGTTGGGGAAAGCTGAAAAC
Organism: Glycine soja; assembly: GCF_004193775.1. Classification (NCBI taxonomy): domain Eukaryota; kingdom Viridiplantae; phylum Streptophyta; class Magnoliopsida; order Fabales; family Fabaceae; genus Glycine; species Glycine soja. Next base: position 17,114,793 of record NC_041015.1, read on the forward strand.
GAGATTACCACTAAAATATGAGTTTGAATGAGGAATGTAGAGGGACGTGTGAAGCAACGGTCGAATTTGTTTTGGCCCAGTAGAGAACGCGCTATTAACGTTTGAGCACGTTCAGATAAAAGTAATTGCTATAAATCCTCTAGCAGACAAATGCCCAGCTTGCCCCTCAGTTTTTCAAACTGATTTGCATCCAATGCCTTTGTGAAAATATCTGCTATTTGTTCCTCAGTGTCAACATGCTCCAGTGTGATAACTTTATCATCAACAAGATCTCTAATATAGTGATGTCTAATGTCAATGTGCTTGGTTCTGCTGTGTTGAACAGGATTTTTAGAAATATTAATAGCACTCAAGTTGTCACAGTACAATGTCATGACATCTTGTTCGACATTGTACTCCTTGAGCATCTGCTTCATCCAAACTAGTTGTGAACAGCTGCTTCCTGCTGCAATATACTCTGCTTCTGCAGTAGATAGGGACACACAGTTCTGCTTCTTGCTGAACCATGAAATAAGATTGGTTCCCAAATAGAAGCATCCACCAGAAGTGCTTTTTCTGTCATCTGCACTTCCAGCCCAATCAGCATCACAATACCCAACCAGCATTGAATCTGAACAATGACAATACATAATCCCATAGTCACTGGTGCCATTTACATATTTCAGAATTCTCTTTACTTGATTCAAGTGACTTATCTTGGGATTGGCTTGATATCTTGCACACACACCTACTGCAAAGGTGATGTCAGGTCTGCTTGCTGTTAAATATAGTAAGCTCCCAATCATGCTTCTGTACAGACTTTGATCAACACTGGTGCCAGCTTCATCTTTTGACAGCTTCAAGTGAGTAGGTGCAGGTGTTCTTTTATGGCTGGCATTTCCCATCCCAAACTTCTTGACAATGTTCTTTGCATACTTGCTTTGTGAGAGGAATATGGAGTCTTCCATCTGCTTCACTTGGAGTCCCAGAAAATAAGTCAGCTCTCCAACAAGACTCATCTCAAATTCAGATTGCATCTGTTGGACAAAATGTCGAAGCATCTCATTCGACATCCCTCCAAACACAATGTCATCAACATATATCTGTGCTATCATCAAGTTTTCAACATCTTGTTTGACAAAGAGAGTCTTGTCAATTCCTCCCTTCCTATACCCTTGCTGAGTAAGGAACTCTGTTAGCCTTTCATACCAAGCTCTTGGAGCTTGCTTCAATCCATAGAGAGCCTTCTTGAGCCTGTATACATGATCTGGATGAGTTGGATCTACAAATCCCTTTGGCTGCTCCACATAGGCTTCTTCATTCAGGTATCCATTCAGAAACGCGCTCTTCACATCCATCTGGTACAGCTTGAATTTGAGGATGCAAGCTACACCAAGTAACAATCTGATGGACTCAAGTCTAGCAACAGGGGCGAAAGTTTCATCAAAGTCTACACCTTCAATCTGAGTGTAGCCTTGAGCAATAAGTCTGGCCTTGTTTCTGGTTATAACACCTTCTTCATTGGTTTTGTTCTTGAAGATCCACTTGGTGCCAATCACATTAGTTCCCTCGGGTCTAGGAACTAGCTCCCAAACTTCATTCCTTTTGAATTGCTCCAATTCTTCTTGCATAGCATTGATCCAGAACTCATCAGTCAGTGCCTCTTTCACATTCTTGGGCTCAATTTTGGAGACAAAACATGAATTGGAGACAATCTCAATCTCCCTTGATCTTGTAGTGACTCCTCTGTTTGGATCTCCTATAATCAGCTCCTTGGGGTGCATCTTCTGGATTCTAATGGAGGGACTCTTGTCAGGTTGATTGATGTTTGGTTCATCTGTAGCAGAATCAGAGTTTTCTGCATTTTCTGCACTTTTAGCTGTATCTGCTACATTGTCTCCCGATGTTCTGACATCTTCTTCGACATCCTTCTTTCTTACTGGAGTTAGATCATCAACAACCACATTGATGGATTCCATCACAGTTCTGGTTCTGGAATTGAGTACTCTATATGCTCTGCTGTTTGTGGAGTATCCCAAGAATATTCCTGCATCACTCTTGGGATCCATCTTTCTCCTTTGCTCTCTATCTGCCAAAATGTAACATGGACTTCCAAAGATGTGGAAGTGCTTGACAGTTGGCTTCCTCCCTTTCCAGATTTCATACAGTGTGGTCGGAGTCCCTCTTCTAAGTGTGACTCTGTTGTGGATATAGCATGCTGTGTTCATGGCTTCAGCCCAGAGATTATAGGGAAGTTCTTTGGCATGAAGCATGACCCTAGCAGCTTCCTGCAAAGTCCTGTTTTTCCTTTCAACTATGCCATTTTGTTGTGGTGTAATGGCTGCAGAGAACTCATGAGTGATGCCTTCAGATGTGCAGAATTCAGTAAACTTGCTGTTTTCAAACTCTCTGCCATGGTCACTCCTAATTCTCTTGATGACACAGTCTTTTTCTCTTTGAAGTCTTAGACTCAACTCTTTGAATACTTCAAAGGTGTCTGATTTCTCTCTGATAAAGTTGACCCAGGTAAATCTGGAGAAATCATCCACAACAACATAGGCATACCTCTTTCCTCCAAGGCTTTCAACTTGCATAGGCCCCATCAAGTCCATGTGAAGTAGTTCCAGCACCCTGGAAGTGGTCTGATGTTGAAGCTTCTGGTGGGACATCTTGACTTGCTTTCCAATCTGACATTCACCACAGATTCTGCCTTCTTCTATTTTCAGATTGGGAATGCCTCTAACAGCACCTTTGTCAATGATTTTCTTCATGCCTCTTAAGTGCAGATGTCCAAATCTTTGATGCCATATTTTGACTTCATCTTGTTTGGAGAATAGACATGTGGAGGAGTAACTGGTTTCTTGAGGTGTCCATAGGTAACAGTTGTCCTTTGATCTGCTGCCCTTCATTAGGACTTCACTCTTCTCATTTGTCACCAAGCATTCTGACTTTGTGAAGTTTACATTGAATCCTTCATCACACAACTGACTGATGCTAATCAAGTTCGCAGTCAGTCCCTTCACCAGCAGTACTTTGTTCAGACTAGGAAGTCCATCATGGACTAGCTTTCCCATTCCAGTGATCTTTCCTTTAGAGCCATCTCTAAATGTCACATAGCTAGTGGAGCAAGGTTCATTGTTCACCAGGAATTCTTTAACTCCTGTCACGTGTCTGGAACAGCCGCTATCTAGGTACCAATCTTCCTTAGCTGATGCTCTAAGTGAAGTATGAACAACAAGACTAACAGTCTTGTGTTTTGGAACCCACATCATCTTCCTTCCGCTGCTGCTACCTTGAGTTCCATGATGTGGATGGCCATGTAAATGATAGCAAAAGGGCTTTATGTGACCATACTTGCCACAGCAGTGACACCTCCACTTCTTTCTTTTGCTCTTTTTCTGCTGCGTTCCATGATGTCGAGACCGATGTTGTGACATCGTGGCTCCAGTGCTGTTTTTGGCAGGAACAAATTCTGTCATGGTCGTTCTGCCAGCAGATTTATGATTAAATCCAAGTCCTCTCTGGTTTCCAACATTCTTCCCAAGCTGTAGCACCTCATCAAGCAAATCTGAGCCTTTATTCAGCATCTTTATTGATTTTGTCATGTTTTCCAGTTTAGAGTTCGGAAAACCAATTTCTCCTTTAAGTTCAGAGATTTCCTCTTCATGTGCCTCCTTCTCAGCCTCCAGATTTGCAATGACCTTCTTTAGTTGTGCTTCTTGCTGAAGAATCTTCTCACTTTTGATGCATAGTTCTCTATAGGATATAGCAAGCTCATCAAAAGTGATTTCACTATCGGTATCACTTGAATCTTCAGCAGATTCAAATCTCCCAGTGAGTGCATTCACATCTCTGTCAGAATCACTTTCTTGTTCACTCTCTGTATCATCAGACCGACATACAGAAAGTCCTTTCCTCTGCTTCTTGAGATGAGTGGGACATTCAGTTTTGATGTGTCCATAGCCTTCACACCCATGGCATTGAATTCCTTTGCTGTGACTGGGCTTTTCATCTGACCTTCTCTGGTATTCACTACCTTTCCTGATGTCGAAAGGGATGTTCCGGACATGTGGTTTCTGCCTCCTGTCCATTCTGTTCAGCACTTTGTTGAACTGTTTTCCAAGGAGCACAACTGCATTAGTCAGACCTTCATCAGTATCCAGGTCATACTCATCTTCTTCTCCTTCATCATTGGACACGAACGCCAGGTTCTTGCTCTTCTTTTCAGTCCTATTCGAGAGTCCTAGCTCAAAGGTTTGAAGGGAACCAATGAGTTCATCTACTCTCATGTTGCAAATGTCTTGGGCCTCATCTATTGCAGTGACTTTCATGTCAAATCTCTTAGGCAAAGATCTGAGGATCTTTCTCACCAGCTTTTCATCTGTCATCCTTTCTCCCAAGGCAGTGCAAGCATTGGCAATTTCAAGAATGTTCATGTGGAAGTCATGAATGCACTCTTCCTCCTTCATCTTCAGATTTTCGAATTTTGTAGCCAATAGTTGCAATCTGGACATCTTCACTTTGGAGGTTCCTTCATGAGTGGTTTTCAGGATCTCCCATGCATCCTTGGCCACAGTGCATGTGTTGATCAGTCTGAAGATATTCTTGTCAACTCCATTGAATAGAGCATTCAAGGCTTTGGAGTTTCCAAGTGCCAATTCGTCTTCTTCTTTTGTCCAGTCTTCTTCTGGCTTCAATCCATCAGTGGGCTTTCCTTCTGTGTCCAGCATCTTGGGATGTTCCCAGCCTTTGATGACAGCTTTCCAGGTTCTGCTATCCAGTGATTTGAGGAAGGCCACCATCCTTGCTTTCCAGTATTCATAGTTGGTTCCATCCAGAATTGGTGGTCTGTTCACTGGTCCTCCTTCTTTCTCCATGTTCATCAGAATTTATCTCCCTAGATCTCACTCAGTGATTTCGAGTGCCCGCTCTGATACCAATTGAAATTCTGATACCAATGACAGATGTCGTACCGGATGTCACGACATCACGCTTCAGAACATGCAGATTATATTTGACTGTATGAACAGATTAAACAAGTAAATAACACAAGAGAATTGTTAACCCAGTTTGGTGCAACGTCACCTACATCTGGGGGCTACCAAGCCAGGGAGGAAATCCACTAAAATAGTGTTAGTTCGAAGATCTAACAGCCACTGTTTACAACCTTCTCACCTAACCACTACCCGTGCAACCTCTACCTAAGAGCCACTCTTAGATATGAGAACCCCTCTCACTCCCTCTCAATCACTCTCCCGTGTTTACAATTAAATCAAAGACACACCAGAGATTGCTCTCTGAACATTAGAGATCAACTCTACACACACAGGTCCAACACTTGATGTTAGGGTAACATCAAGGTGGCTCACAAAACACTCAAGTCCCAAAACTCACAAAATAACTCTTCAATCTCGGACTTGGTTGAAAACTCGTGCAGCCTTCATGTTTATATAGCAGTGTGCGTATCTGGGCTGCAACAACTTGCGCTGGATAAGATCTATCATTCTCCTGAAAATCTGCACTTAAAGATCTAAAAGATAAAGTTTGATCTTTTAGTTTTTATCTTTAATCTTTAATCCCTGAACGAACTATTCAAGTTTGTAATTCGAACTTTAATTATCTTTTAATTCGTTCCTAAAGATAGATCGCCAAATCTGTTGCTAACTGCACAATAATCTGTTAAAGATATAACAGATTTATGTGTCCAGTATTTTCGGGCAGGATGTCCTGGACATCGTATCCGACATCGTGGATCCTGCAGCTTCAATTCTTCATTTGACATTTTATCTTGCCTTGTGCATTGTGCAGCCCAATCTGATTCCTTGTCATAACGTTGGACATCATGTGCAGCAACTCCAGCTTTCCTTCATTGTCTAAGTGCTTATGTTTTAACAAAATTTTAGCCAATCTTTTAAAACTCAGTAAAGCTAAGCACTAACACATAAAGCACGAAGACCTCTCCGAAATCGCACACGGTGGTCAATGTCTCAGCATATCAGTGTTACAGTTGTGGATTCTGTAAGTCTTTATATAAAAGGCTTTTATTTACCTAAGTTATGGCTTTCAATTCATAAATATTTAACTTTGACTTAACATAAACAGGCATCTCACTGAAACATGTTTGCGAGCGGGGAATTCTGATATCTATGGATTCCTCGAGCCTCAGTCCATTCAGAGGTCTGGGCAATCGCAGTTTGAATCTGAAAGTTACATAAAGAGTTGGACGCAGAGTTCACAACGCGATGTGTATCTTGGAGCCTACCTAAATGGGTAAGTCACAAAATAACAAAATTTAATTAATGTTTACTAATGTACTAACCCATTTTAGGTTCCACTGCAGCGGACACTGGCAGATGGTGGTCATCCTGCCCAAGGAACACTTAGTTGTCTGGTTTTGTTCATTGCATAACAGGCCAGACAACTACCTTAAGGGGATTATTAATAGGTTAGTTTTGTTTTCAATATATTTGCATTGTAATACCTCAACGTACAACACCAGTTTTTAACTGTTACTCATATGGAACAGTGCTATCAAGGGTCTTGATGATGCTCCACAGCCTAAATCAAAGGCTCCTGCCAGGTGGATTGTCGTCAAGGTACGTCATTTACATAAAACTTCTACTTATATATATTTCTTTATGTGTCTGTACACTAGTTGTTTAATTAATATCCAAATTTCATTATGTATTTAGTGTAATAGACAAAAAGGAACTACTGAGTGCGGCTACTATGTCATGCACTGGATGTCCACCATCATTTTAGGAACTTTTACAAATAATTGGGAAGCGGTAAGTTTATTTCAAAGAAAATCGATTTATTTATAATTTGTATTACATTATTAACTTAATATGATTTATTTAATCATGCAGTATTTTAACGACCCTAGACCATTGGAGCCTAAGAGATTAAAAGCATTGCGGATCCAGTGGGCACAGTTTTATCTCCGAATTAGAGATCAGGCCTAGGATTTAGGGACATTTTTTAACATTTTTGACATTTTTTACATTTTCTATGTAACATGAACATTTCAATTCATTTGTTTATAGTTCTTTATAATATATAAATCAATTATTTGATGTTTATTATAATTAAAACTGCTTGAAAGCAGAATAAAATGTTTATTTGCTGTGAATTGGGCCTTCTGAAATTGCATTTGACAGGTACAATTTTGGGTTTACTGTAAAAACAGAAAGTATATATAAAAAAATATTTGAAAACAACATCGGTTATTAACAAAAACCGATGTTAATATCATAACCAACATCGGTTATAATAGAAAACTGATGTTAACGTTTGTATATTAACATCGGTTTTTTTGTGTATAACCGATGTCAGTGTTTGTAATTTAACATCGGTTATCTGTAGAAAACCGATGTTAACTAGTGTACATTAACATCGGTTAATTATCAATAACTGATGTGAATATTTGAATATTAACATCGGTTATTTATAATTAACCGATGTTATACACAAAGAACTACACCAAATAAGTGTATGCATCATCAACGTTGACATCGGTTTTCTAGCAAAACCGATGTTAAGGGCATCTATTAACATCGGTTTTTCTAGAAAATCGATGTTAAACTAACATATTTACATCGGTTTTACTGGAAAACCGATGTCAACGTTCATCATGCCTACACTTTTTTTGCTGTTGTTCATTGTGTTTAACATCGGGTATTTGGAGAGCCGATGCTGTCATATGTATGTTAATATCGGTTCTCCAAAACCGATGTTAACATTCATACATTCAACATCGTCACTTTCAACATCGGTTTTAGAACCGATGTAGAATGTTCTAAATAACCGATGTTGAAAGTGTATTTTCTAGTAGTGACTATTAATCATAAAAATAAAAATATCCATTATATTTTAAATTTATCTTTATTTAAATTTAAAAAATATTTGCCTAATGCACCAAAACTTGCTAGAGTTAAAGCATTTCTCCAATTTTAATAACAGAAGGTGCATCTCTAGATTTGTTAACAATTGACCACACTCAGCATAATTAGCTCACAAGGCCTCACTTTGCTTTTTGTCATGGGAAGGGCTATGCCCATAGTGTACAAAGGACAGAGCCCAAGAGGAGGGGAATGAGCCATTTGGACAAGAAACTAGCAATATTTTATATTTTAAAATTATTAAATGTGTTTTATATTTTAAAATCGTTGGTCATAATAAATTAAAAATTATATGTAATATACAAATAATAATCATTACTATTTTCTTTTTCTATACTTACATGATTCAAAATTAATATAAAAAATATTTTTGTTCATAATATATTAAATATATTTATTACTAATCCTGTTTTACATATAAAATGATGAATACATATAGTTTATTGTCTAATGTAAAATAAAAAATTATATGTAATTACCTTCTTTAAATAATATTTTGTTAATAAGTAATCATCATTTATAAAATTTATATAAATACCACTATTCATAATATATTAAAAATAAAAATAAATTATATATAATGATCTCATTTATATAAAATGTAAATACATTATTGAATTACGTACTTAAAATAATCTAATTATCTTACTTTGAATTATTCTTTATTATCTTATCTAATATTCTATATTTTGTTAGCTATTATAGAACTAAATTTACTAGAGTTAATAAGTAATAAAAAAGAGCTAATTAAAAAAACTAGAGTTAGAATAAGGATTAAAAAAATACTAAAAGAATGTCAGGGATCTAAAAGTAGTAGCAATTTTTTTAAGAACTAAAATCAAAATGACAATTACAAAGGCTTAAATATATATTTAAGCCATAATATAATTTAAACATATTTTGATAAATATGCCATTTATTCTTAATTTTAATTATGTTCTCAACCATTATTACATACATATTTCGTTTGACAATTTTATATTCAATAAATGTCTTAAAAACGTTTAAGTAAATGTTTTTTAGGCAAGTAAGTAAATGTTTTAAACATAAAAAACTGTTCTAGATTCTTAATAGTTTGTTTTCTTACATTTGATCTAAAGTATTTGATATCAATTAATCTACTTCAAGTCATGTACGATTATTAAATAGGGTAAACACTACTAGAAAATAAGCTTTTAACATTGGTTCTTTTAAACTTTTAACATCGACCATAAACTGATGCTGAAACCACCAATATTAAAAGTATCAATGTTAATATCGGTTATGCAAAACCAAGTTAACATATACTACGCAACATCGATTTTTAAGAAAATTGATATCGTATAATAAGTAATATACAAAAAATGCAAAATCAACCTCAGTTTTGACAAAACCGATGTTATTATGTACCCTACAACATCGATTTTGATCAAAATCCAATGTGTAGATTATTTGTTATGGTTTTTGTACTAAACATGTCAAAAATCACTTTTCTATCAAAATTCAATGTAAGAGTTACAACTCTTAAAAATCATACAAAATAAAAAACTCATTGGAATTTAATATGTGATGCATACTTTTAAAGCTCGAGAAGAATACTTTTAGGTGGTTTAAACCAAAAAAAAATTGACTCTTCATATATAGTTATAAAATTGCAAATAGGTTCATATTATTTGTCAACATTTTCCAAAAAGTATGAGTGAACTTATGGAAGATGTATCTGCCTTGTTTCTAAGTCTTTTTGGATGTTTCCGATGTCCATTTTGAAGGATCTTAAGTCTATATTCATTTAAAAGTGGAATAAACTCAAAAGGCAACCAAAATTCTTGATATAGCAAAAACATGTCATGGTGTTCAGACTAATGTAACACCTTTAAATATAGACTTCCAAAATAATCCATTGATTTCCTTAATGAAAAGATAATATCAAGTTCTCCTTATTATTAACTTAAAAGATTAGAAAAGATAGAGGAACTTTTTTACGAAAATACAAACTTTCTATTCCAATTTCTTAAAACTTATTTTTCTTGTTAAGCGTGCATAATAAATCATAGTAATTGCTTATTGTGTTAAAACTATAAGTTGATGAGTAAAATAGAAACATTCGTGACATAAATAAACCATACATGCTCAAGTAATAAATAATACTAAATAAGTGAACCTCCATGGTTACCAAATATAGAAAATTAAGTTTCAGGTGTCATAATGAGTAGTGTTGGATCAAGTGGCCTTAGAATAATTAAGAAGGGGGGGTTGAATTAATTATTAATGAACCTTTACTAATTAAAAAACTAATCCTTCTTAGGCTTTTACTATGTTGTTAAGAAAGTAAAGAACAATAATTGAAACTTAACCAAGAGTAAAAGCGATAATTAAAAGTGCACAGCGGGAATTAAAAGTGTAGGGAAGAAGAAAATAAACACAAGAGTTTTATACTGGTTCGGCAACAATCCGTGCCTACATCCAGTCCCCAAGTGATCTGCGGTCCTTGAGATTTCTTTTCAATCTTGTAAAATCCTTTACAAGCAAAGATCCACAAGGGATGTACCCTCCCTTATTCTCTTTGAACAACTTAGTGGATGTACCCTCCACTAGAACTGATCCACAAGAGATGTACCCTCTCTTGTTCTCAGTCACAACAACCCAAGTAGATGTACCCTCTACTTGTACCACAAAGGATGTACCCTCCAATGTGTTAAGACAAAGTTCTCAGGCGGTTAGTCCTTCAAAACTTTGTGAAGGGGGAAACGAAAGAATTCTCAGGCGGTTAGTCTTTTGAAATCTTTTGTTTTAGGCAAAGAGAAGAATCAAAAGAATTCTCAGACTGTGTCGTTTTGAATTCTTTGACAAGGGAGAAGGGAGACACAAAAGAATTCAGGCGGTTAGTCATTCGTTCTTTTGGAAAAGGGAGAAGAGAGACACAAAAAGAATTCAGGCGGTTAGTCCTTAGCGAATTCTTTTTGGCAAAGAGAGAAGGGAATGAAAAAGATGAATAGCAGACTTTTGTTTTCAAGGTTTAGAAAACCAGAAAACTTTAGAAAGCTTTTGGCAAAGGAAGAAGAAGAAGAAATTCAGGAAGATGCTCAAAGAGATTCAAAGGATGTATAGGATTGTAATAATTGTTCTTGAAATGCAAGTTAAGGTCTTGCTTTTATAGACTCTTCATGTCTGGTCAAGAAAACCATTAGAAGAGTTACAACCTTTAGAAAAACTTGAAAACCATTGGAAGAGTTACATCTTTTGATTTTAATTCAAAACTTATCACTGGTAATCGATTACCAAATCATTGTTGTTAGTGCTTAGCTCTACTGAGTTTTTAAAAGATTGGCTAAAGTTTTGTTAAAACATAAGCACTTAGACAATGAAGGAAAGCTGGAGTTGCTGCACATGATGTCCAACGTTATGTCAAAGAATAAGATCGGGCTGCACAATGCACAAGGCAAGATGAAATGTCAAATGAAGAATTGAAGCTGCAGGATTCACGATGTCGGATACAATGTCCAGGACATCCTGCCCGAAAATACTGGAGTTGCTAAAAAGCATTGAAGCTGCAGGATCCACGATGTCGGATACGATGTCCAGGACATCTGGCCCGAAAATACTGGACATATAAATCTGTTATATCTTTAACAGATTATTGTGCAGTTAGCAAGAGATAAGATGATCTATCTTTAGGAACGAATTAAAAGATAATTAAAGTTCGAATTTCAAAGTAGAAGAGTTCGTTCAGGGATTAAAGATTAAAGATAAAAACTAAAAGATCAAACTGTATCTTTTAGATCATTAAGTGCAGATTTTCAGGAAGAATGATAGATCTCATCCAGCACAAGGAGTTGCAGCCCAGACACGCACACTGCTATATAAACACGAAGGCTGCACGAGTTCTGTACCAAGTCCGGGATTGAAGAGTTATTTTGTGAGTTTTGGGACTTGAGTGTTTTGTGAGCCACCTTGATGTTATACTAACATCAAGTGTTGGACCTGAGTGTGTAGAGTTGATCTCTAGTGTGTAGGGTTGATCCCTTTTGTTCAGAGACTAATCTCTGGTGTGTCTTTGATTTATTTGTAAACACGGGAGTGTGATTGAGAGTGAGTGAGCGGGGTTCTCATATCTAAGAGTGGCTCTTAGGTAGAGATTGCACGGGTAGTGGTTAGGTGAGAAGGTTGTAAACAGTGGCTGTTAGACCTTGAACTAACACTATTTTAGTGGATTTCCTCCCTGGCTTGGTAGCCCCCAGATGTAGGTGAGGTTGCACCGAACTGGGTTAACAATTCTCTTGTGTTATTTACTTGCTTAATCTGTTCATACAGTCAAAGACAATCTGCATGTTCTGAAGCGTGATGTCGTGACATCCTGTACGACATCTGTCCCCAGTATCAGAATTTCATTTGGTATCAGAGCAGGCACTCGAAACCACTGAGTGAGATCTAGGGAGATAAATTCTGATGAACATGGAGAAAGAAGGAGGACCAGTGAACAGACCACCAATTCTTGATGGAACCAACTATGAATACTGGAAAGCAAGAATGGTGGCCTTCCTCAAATCACTGGATAGCAGAACCTGGAAAGCTGTCATCAAAGGCTGGGAACATCCCAAGATGCTGGACACAGAAGGAAAGCCCTCTAATGAATTGAAGCCAGAAGAAGACTGGACTAAAGAAGAAGACGAATTGGCACTTGGAAACTCCAAAGCTTTGAATGCTCTATTCAATGGAGTTGACAAGAATATCTTCAGACTGATCAACACATGCACAGTGGCCAAAGATGCATGGGAGATCCTGAAAACCACTCATGAAGGAACCTCCAAAGTGAAGATGTCCAGATTGCAACTATTGGCCACAAAATTCGAAAATCTGAAGATGAAGGAGGAAGAGTGTATTCATGACTTCCACATGAACATTCTTGAAATTGCCAATGCTTGCACTGCCTTGGGAGAGAGGATGACAGATGAAAAGCTGGTGAGAAAGATCCTCAGATCCTTGCCTAAGAGATTTGACATGAAAGTCACTGCAATAGAGGAGGCCCAAGACATTTGCAACATGAGAGTAGATGAACTCATTGGTTCTCTTCAAACCTTTGAGCTAGGACTCTCGGATAGGGCTGAAAAGAAGAGCAAGAATCTGGCTTTCGTGTCCAATGATGAAGGAGAAGAAGATGAGTATGACCTGGATACTGATGAAGGTCTGACTAACGCAGTTGTGCTCCTTGGAAAACAGTTCAACAAAGTGATGAACAGAATGGACAGGAGGCAGAAACCACATGTCCGGAACATCCCTTTCGACATCAGGAAAGGTAGTGAATACCAGAAAAGGTCAGATGAAAAGCCCAGTCACAGCAAAGGAATTCAATGCCGTGGGTGTGAAGGCTTTGGACACATCAAAGCTGAATGTCCCACTCATCTCAAGAAGCAGAGGAAAGGACTTTCTGTAAGTCGGTCTGATGATACAGAGAGTGAACAAGAAAGTGATTCTGACAGAGATGTGAATGCACTCACTGGGAGATTTGACTCTGCTGAAGATTCAAGTGATACAGATAGTGAAATCACTTTTGATGAGCTTGCTATATCCTATAGAGAACTATGCATCAAAAGTGAGAAGATTCTTCAGCAGGAAGCACAACTGAAGAAGGTCATTGCAAATCTGGAGGCTGAAAAGGAGGCACATGAAGAGGAGATCTCTGAGCTTAAAGGAGAAGTTGGTTTTCTGAACTCTAAACTGGAAAACATGACAAAATCAATAAAGATGCTGAATAAAGGCTCAGATACGCTTGATGAGGTGCTACAGCTTGGAAAGAATGTTGGAAACCAGAGAGGACTTGGATTTAATCCTAAGTCTGCTGGCAGAACAATCATGACAGAATTTGTTCCTGCCAAAAACAGCACTGGAGCCACGATGTCACAACATCGGTCTCGACATCATGGAACGCAGCAGAAAAGGAGCAAAAGAAAGAATTGGAGGTGTCACTACTGTGGCAAGTATGGTCACATAAAGCCCTTTTGCTATCATTTACATGATCATTCACATCATGGAACTCAAAGTAGCAGCAGCAGAAGGAAGATGATGTGGGTTCCAAAACACAAGACTGTTAGTCTTGTTGTTCATACTTCACTTAGAGCATCAGCTAAGGAAGATTGGTACCTAGACAGCGGCTGTTCCAGACACATGACAGGAGTCAAAGAATTCCTGGTGAACATTGAACCTTGCTCCACTAGCTATGTGACATTTGGAGATGGCTCTAAAGGAAAGATCACTGGAATGGGAAAGCTAGTCCATGATGGACTTCCTAGTCTGGACAAAGTACTGCTGGTGAAGGGACTGACTGCAAACTTGATCAGCATCAGTCAGCTGTGTGATGAAGGATTCAATGTAAACTTCACAAAGTCAGAATGCTTGGTGACAAATGAGAAGAGTGAAGTTCTAATGAAGGGCAGCAGATCAAAGGACAACTGCTACCTATGGACACCTCAAGAAACCAGTTACTCCTCCACATGTCTATCCTCCAAAGAAGATGAAGTCAGAATATGGCATCAAAGATTTGGACATCTGCACTTAAGAGGCATGAAGAAAATCATTGACAAAGGTGCTGTTAGAGGCATTCCCAATCTGAAAATAGAAGAAGGCAGAATCTGTGGTGAATGTCAGATTGGAAAGCAAGTCAAGATGTCCCACCAGAAGCTTCAACATCAGACCACTTCCAGGGTGCTGGAACTACTTCACATGGACTTGATGGGGCCTATGCAAGTTGAAAGCCTTGGAGGAAAAAGGTATGGCTATGTTGTTGTGGATGATTTCTCCAGATTTACCTGGGTCAACTTTATCAGAGAAAAATCAGACACCTTTGAAGTATTCAAGGAGTTGAGTCTAAGACTTCAAAGAGAAAAAGACTGTGTCATCAAGAGAATCAGGAGTGACCATGGCAGAGAGTTTGAAAACAGCAGGTTCACTGAATTCTGCACATCTGAAGGCATCACTCATGAGTTCTCTGCAGCCATTACACCACAACAGAATGGCATAGTTGAGAGGAAAAACAGGACTTTGCAAGAGGCTGCTAGGGTCATGCTTCATGCCAAAGAACTTCCCTATAATCTCTGGGCTGAAGCCATGAACACAGCATGCTACATCCACAACAGAGTCACACTGAGAAGAGGGACTCCAACCACACTGTATGAAATCTGGAAAGGAAGGAAGCCAACTGTCAAGCACTTCCACATCTTTGGAAGTCCATGTTACATTTTGGCAGATAGAGAGCAAAGGAGAAAGATGGATCCCAAGAGTGATGCAGGAATATTCCTGGGATACTCTACAAACAGCAGAGCATATAGAGTATTCAATTCCAGAACCAGAACTGTGATGGAATCCATCAATGTGGTTGTTGATGATCTAACTCCAGCAAGAAAGAAGGATGTCGAAGAAGATGTCAGAACATCGGGAGACAATGTAGCAGATACAGCTAACAGTGCAAAGAATGCAGAAAACTCTGATTCTGCTACAGATGAACCAAGCATCACTCAACCTGACAAGAAATCCTCCATTAGAATCCAGAAGATGCACCCCAAGGAGCTGATTATAGGAGATCCAAACAGAGGGGTCACAACAAGATCAAGGGAGGTTGAGATCGTCTCAAATTCATGCTTTGTCTCCAAAATTGAGCCCAAGAATGTGAAAGAGGCACTGACTGATGAGTTCTGGATCAATGCTATGCAAGAAGAATTGGAGCAATTCAAAAGGAATGAAGTTTGGGAGCTAGTTCCGAGACCCGAGGGAACTAATGTGATTGGCACCAAGTGGATCTTCAAGAACAAAACCAATGAAGAAGGTGTTATAACCAGAAACAAGGCCAGACTTGTTGCTCAAGGCTACACTCAGATTGAAGGTGTAGACTTTGATGAAACTTTCGCTCCTGTTGCTAGACTTGAATCCATCAGATTGTTACTTGGTGTAGCTTGCATCCTCAAATTCAAGCTGTACTAGATGGATGTGAAGAGCGCGTTTCTGAATGGATACCTGAATGAAGAAGCCTATGTGGAGCAGCCAAAGGGATTTGTAGATCCTACTCATCCAGATCATGTATACAGGCTCAAGAAGGCTCTCTATGGATTGAAGCAAGCTCCAAGAGCTTGGTATGAAAGGCTAACAGAGTTCCTTACTCAGCAAGGGTATAGGAAGGGAGGAATTGACAAGACTCTCTTTGTCAAGCAAGATGCTGAAAACTTGATGATTGCACAGATATATGTTGATGACATTGTGTTTGGAGGGATGTCGAATGAGATGCTTCGACATTTTGTTCAACAGATGCAATCTGAATTTGAGATGAGTCTTGTTGGAGAGCTGACTTATTTTCTGGGACTTCAAGTGAAGCAGATGGAAGACTCCATATTCCTCTCACAAAGCAAGTATGCAAAGAACATTGTCAAGAAGTTTGGGATGGAGAATGCCAGCCATAAAAGAACACCTGCACCTACTCACTTGAAGCTGTCAAAAGATGAAGCTGGCACCAGTGTTGATCAAAGTCTGTACAGAAGCATGATTGGGAGCTTACTATATTTAATAGCTAGCAGACCCGACATCACCTATGCAGTAGGTGTTTGTGCAAGATATCAAGCCAATCCTAAGATAAGTCACTTGACTCAAGTAAAGAGAATTCTGAAATATGTAAATGGCACCAGTGACTATGGGATTATGTACTGTCATTGTTCAGATTCAATGCTGGTTGGGTATTGTGATGCTGATTGGGCTGGAAGTGCAGATGACAGAAAAAGCACTTCTGGTGGATGTTTCTATTTGGGAACCAATCTTATTTCATGGTTCAGCAAGAAGCAGAACTGTGTGTCCCTATCTACCGCAGAAGCAGAGTATATTGCAGCAGGAAGCAGCTGTTCACAACTAGTTTGGATGAAGCAGATGCTCAAAGAGTACAATGTCGAACAAGATGTCATGACATTATACTGTGACAACTTGAGTGCTATTAATATTTCTAAAAATCCTGTGCAACACAGCAGAACCAAGCACATTGACATCAGACATCACTATATCAGAGAGCTTGTTGATGATAAAGTTATCACACTGGAGCATGTTGACACTGAGGAACAAATAGCAGATATTTTCACAAAGGCATTGGATGCAAATCAGTTTGAAAAACTGAGGGGCAAGCTGGGCATTTGTCTGCTAGAGGAATTATAGCAGCTACTGCTATCTGAACGTGCTCAAACGTCTCACTTAACATTAATAGCACGTTCACTACTAAGCCAAAACGAATTCGACCGTTGCTTCACACGCCCCTCTACATTCCTCATTCAAACTTATATTTTCGTGGTAATCTCGTTTTCAGCATTCCCCAACAGCTCTCAGAAATTTGCGAAACCATTCCAAACGCTCTGCTTTTCCATGGCTACCTCACCAAAAGAAACTTCAGCTCCTGGTTCACCCTCTGTACCATCATCCCCATCATCCACCAAAGCACCATCAATCCAGGAACAACCTGAATTCCATATCCAACCCATACAGATGATTCCTGGTCAAGCCCCTGTTCCTGAAAAACTGGTTCCCAGAAGACAACAGGGAGTGAAGATTGCTGAAAACCCTAGCCTTGCAACAAGTCCTAGGGAAGCAGACACGGAGATGGACAAGAAAATCCGCAGTATTGTGAGTAGCATTTTGAAAGACGCCTCTGTTCCTGAAGCTGATGAAGATGTCCCAACATCTTCCACCCCGAATGTTTCTGTGCCTGATGTTGAGAAAGATGTTCCAACATCTTCCGGCCCAAATGCTGAAGTACTCTCTTCCCCCAGCAAAGAGAGATCAACAGAGGAAGATGATCAAGCCACAGAGGAGACCCCTGCACCACGGGCACCAGAACCTGCTCCAGGTGACCTCATTGACCTAGAAGAGGTAGAATCTGATGAGGAACCCATTGCCAACAAATTGGCACCTGGCATTGCGGAAAGACTACAAAGCAGAAAAGGAAAAACCCCCATTAAGAGGTCTGGACGAATCAAGACTATGGCCCAGAAGAAAAGCACTCCAATCACTCCTACCACATCCAGACGGAGCAAAGTTGCAATCCCTTCCAAGAAGAGGAAAGAAATTTCCTCATCTGATTCTGATGATGATGTCGAACTAGATGTCTCGACATCAAAGAGGGCCAAGAAATCTGGGAAAAAGGTGCCTGAAAATGTCCCTGATGCACCATTGGACAACATCTCATTCCACTCCATTGGCAATGCTGAAAGGTGGAAATTCGTGTATCAACGGAGACTTGCCTTGGAAAGAGAACTGGGAAGAGCTGCCTTGGATTGCAAGGAGATCATGGACCTCATCAAGGCTGCTGGACTGCTGAAGACTGTCACCAAGTTGGGAGATTGCTATGAAAGTCTAGTCAGGGAATTCATTGTCAACATTCCCTCTGACATAACAAACAGAAAAAGTGATGATTATCAAAGAGTGTTTGTCAGAGGAAAGTGTGTTAGATTCTCCCCTGCTGTGATCAACAAATACCTGGGCAGACCAACAGATGGAGTGATGGATATTGCTGTCTCTGAGCATCAAATTGCCAAGGAAATCACTGCCAAACAAGTCCAGCATTGGCCAAAGAAAGGGAAGCTGTCTGCAGGGAAGCTGAGTGTGAAATATGCAATCCTGCACAGGATTGGAGCTGCAAACTGGGTACCCACCAACCATACTTCCACTGTTGCCACAGGTTTGGGTAAATTTCTGTATGCTGTGGGAACCAAGTCCAAATTTAATTTTGGAAACTATATTTTTGATCAAACTGTTAAGCATTCAGAATCATTTGCTGTCAAATTACCCATTGCCTTCCCAACTGTATTGTGTGGCATTATGTTGAGTCAACACCCCAATATTTTAAACTACACTGACTCTGTGATGAAGAGAGAATCTCCTCTATCCCTGCATTACAAATTGTTTGAGGGGACACATGTCCCAGACATTGTCTCGACATCAGGGAAAGCTGCTGCCTCAGGTGCTGTGTCCAAGGATGCTCTGATTGCTGAACTCAAGGACACATGCAAGGTGCTGGAAGCAACCATCAAAGCCACCACAGAGAAGAAGATGGAGCTGGAACGGCTGATCAAAAGGCTCTCAGAAAGTGGCATTGATGATGGTGAAGCAGCTGAGGAAGATGGAGAAGCAGCTGAGCAAGAAGATGAAGCAGCTGAGGAAGAGGTCGAAGCAGCCGAGGAAGAAGAAGAAGCTGCTGAGGAAGAGGAAGATGCAGCAGAGGATACTGAATCAGATGATGATTCTGAAGCCACCCCATGATCATCAGACCTTTATTTTGGCTTTTCACTTTTACTGGCTATAGGGGCATGTCCCTTTGAACAATTGATTACTATTGGTCTGTAATATTTGCACCTTAAGTTCATGCATTCTACTTTTGTCAAATTCTGTCTAAAAAGGGGGAGTAATAGTATTATGCTTGTGTCGCAACCTACCCTTCAGCGGGAGGGCGACGCGAGACTCGCCGGATGCGTGTTCCACGAAAGGAATACGCGCGGAGTCGCCACCAACGTTTATTTGAGGAAAACGTCGGAAAAACCGGAAAAGACGCGATCTACGAACTTTTAAGTGAAAGGTTCGGGAGTTGTATTTACGCACGGGGAAGGTATTAGCACCCCACACGTCCGTCCCAAGGGACGGCAGCCTTTGATCGAATGTGCAAACATGACTTTGATTTATATATTCCCTTTTATGTCCTTATATCCTTTATACCCTTTTTATATTTTTTCCTTTTTTGTGGTCGACAAGGGTGTTTCCCTTTGCTCCTACGTATTCCTCAATTTGCGATGAGGAAATCAGACCTACGTAGTTCTTTCGGAACAAAGCGTTTGGTTAAGTTGTTTTTGTCTTTTTTGCAAAATATGTTTTTATTGAACAAAAGGTCATTTAAGGTGTTGGACCATTAAACGGTCTTTTGATTTTGAAAGGAGAGAAACGTTAAGGCGTTGGACCATTAACGATCTCTTGTTTTTGAAAGGAGAGAAACGTTAAGGCATTGGACCATTAACGATCTCTTGTTTTTGAAAGGAGAGAAACATTAAGGCATTGGACCATTAACGATCTCTTGTTTTTGAAAGGAGAGAAACATTAAGGCATTGGACCATTAACGATCTCTTGGGGTGGTCGACAAAAGCGGGGCTTTTGCTCCTACGTATCCTCAATGAGGAACTCAGACCTACGTAGTTCTTTCTTATCAAGTGATTCTTTTTTTTGCTTAAGAGGTGATCATTTTTAAGGCGTTGGACCTTAAAAATGATCCATTTTACTTAGTGCGAAATTGAAATGACAAACTTCAAAAGCCTATTTTTGTGGACGAGCTTGACTGGGCGAGTTGATTTTAGCCTTTAGTTTCACTTTAGTTATTAATCAATTCGATTAAGAATGAGAAATCCCAAAGAGAAAGCGTCCGATTGATTTTCCGCTTTATTTTACTAAAAGATGTTTTTTTGATTATTATATTATTTTTTACTTCTTTTTGATTTCCAACGTGGTTACGGCACGGCCGAACGGTCGGAATTGATTTTAACCGAAGTTAATGGATAATACAATTCAAACGTTCGGTGGAAATTTATTTTATTTTTAA
This sequence comes from Glycine soja, assembly GCF_004193775.1. Taxonomy (NCBI): domain Eukaryota; kingdom Viridiplantae; phylum Streptophyta; class Magnoliopsida; order Fabales; family Fabaceae; genus Glycine; species Glycine soja. The sequence goes on from NC_041015.1 coordinate 17,135,250, forward strand.
GTTAAGCGAGAAATGACTTAAGTAAAATTGCTTAAGCATGTCAACAGGGGGTATAAAAAGTAAACAAAACGAGAATAAAAAATGCACGAAACACAATGTGGACCACTACGGGTACATAGAATGAATCGAAAAGCTTGGTTCGAGGTACTTACCCGTTGAAGATCGAAGAACGATGAAGAACGAATGAAGAACGTCGAAGAACGGTTCAAACCTTTGCGAGATTCCTCACGGAAAACGTTACGGAAACGTTTCGGAAGCGCCTCGGCTTAGATTTTCTTCACGGAAATAATTTTTCCAAGCAAATTCGAAAGAGAGAGAAGTGCCTAAGGGGCTGGACCTCTTCCTTCTTGCTTTCCTCCCCTATTTATAGCAAAATAGGGGAGGTGGTTGCCGCCCAGCTCGCCCAGGCGAGCTCAGCTCGCCCAGGCGAGCAGGGTTGCTTCCTCCAGAAGCAACCGCCTTCTGGAGGAATCTTCTGGAGGGCCCAAATGGGCCTGGGTGCTATTTGCACCCCCATTTTTACTAAGTACACCCCCCTCTGCTGTTTTTTGGTGATTCTTTTTTCGTAAAGTTACGGAAACTTACGAATTTCGTAACGATACTTGTTTTCTTTCCGTAATGTCACGGAACCTTGCGGATTACATAATCATCCCCTTTTTGACTTACGGAATGTTACGGAACCTCACTTAATTATGCAACGATGCTTCCATTTGATTTCCGGTGTGTCACGGAAACTTACGGATTGTGCATCAACATTTTTTTGGTTTTTTCGGCATGTCCTGGAATTTCATAAATTGCCTAATGATGGGTGCCAAGCACCTCACAAGGACCAAAGAATGGTCGCATGTCATCAAGCAAAGGTCCCCGGACGAAATTAGGGTATGACAGTTGCCCCTCTTTACTTGTCTTTTATTGGAGATAAAAGAAAAGTAAAGATAAGACACTAATTTCGTCCCTCTCGATTTGACGAGAGTCGCGGGTGACCATAAAATCTCCACATGCAAATGACTTGTTGTTCCCAGAATTTCATAAATTGCCTAATGATGGGTGCCAAGCACCTCACAAGGACCAAAGAATGGTCGCATGTCATCAAGCAAAGGTCCCCGAAAATCAGTGTATGACACTAATTTCGCTCCTCTCGGTTGACGAGAGTCGCGGGTGACCGTGACTTGTCGTTCCTAGGATTTCACAAATTGCCTAATGATGGGTGCCAAGCACCTCACAAGGACCAAAGAATGGTCACATGTCATCAAGCAAAGGTCCCCGAAAATCAGTGTATGACACTAATTTCGCTCCTCTCGGTTGACGAGAGTCGCGGGCGACCATGAAATTTCCGCATGTAAATGACTTTGTTGTTCCCGGAGGAACAAAAGGTGCAGAAGACTGTGTCAGCCCCTGCATGCTATCAAGCGTTCTGTCTTACAGATAGCAAAAGAATGGGTGCGAATAACCATAAGGTATCTCCGCGTATCATGGGTGCAGAATGACCAAACTTGGTCTCTGCTTGTCATCGGGCCCGCCGCCTCTGGATGACAAAAGGGTGCGAATAACCATAAGGTATCTCCGCGTATCATGGGTGCAGAATGACCAAACTTGGTCTCTGCTTGTCATCGGGCCCGCCGCCTCTGGATGACAAAAGGGTGCGAATAACCGTAAGGTATCTCCGCGTATCATGGGTGCAGAATGACCAAACTTGGTCTCTGCTTGTCATCGGGCCCGCCGCCTCTGGATGACAAAAGGGTGCGAATAACCATAAGGTATCTCCGCGTATCATGGGTGCAGAATGACCAAACTTGGTCTCTGCTTGTCATCGGGCCCGCCGCCTCTGGATGACAAAAGGGTGCGAATAACCATAAGGTATCTCCGCGTATCATGGGTGCAGAATGACCAAACTTGGTCTCTGCTTGTCATCGGGCCCGCCGCCTCTGGATGACAAAAGGGTGCGAATAACCATAAGGTATCTCCGCGTATCATGGGTGCAGAATGACCAAACTTGGTCTCTGCTTGTCATCGGGCCCGCCGCCTCTGGATGACAAAAGGGTGCGAATAACCATAAGGTATCTCCGCGTATCATGGGTGCAGAATGACCAAACTTGGTCTCTGCTTGTCATCGGGCCCGCCGCCTCTGGATGACAAAAGGGTGCGAATAACCATAAGGTATCTCCGCGTATCATGGGTGCAGAATGACCAAACTTGGTCTCTGCTTGTCATCGGGCCCGCCGCCTCTGGATGACAAAAGGGTGCGAATAACCATAAGGTATCTCCGCGTATCATGGGTGCAGAATGACCAAACTTGGTCTCTGCTTGTCATCGGGCCCGCCGCCTCTGGATGACAAAAGGGTGCGAATAACCATAAGGTATCTCCGCGTATCATGGGTGCAGAATGACCAAACTTGGTCTCTGCTTGTCATCGGGCCCGCCGCCTCTGGATGACAAAAGGGTGCGAATAACCATAAGGTATCTCCGCGTATCATGGGTGCAGAATGACCAAACTTGGTCTCTGCTTGTCATCGGGCCCGCCGCCTCTGGATGACAAAAGGGTGCGAATAACCATAAGGTATCTCCGCGTATCATGGGTGCAGAATGACCAAACTTGGTCTCTGCTCGTGAATCACACTTGGGGTCACTGAATGACGAGGTGCGGATAACCGTAAGGTGTCTCCGCGGGCTACCAGCTCTTGAGTCATGGCGACAAAAGGCGGTGTGGTCGACAAAAGCGAGGCTCTTGCTCCTACGTATCCTCCAATGAGGAACTCAGACCTACGTAGTTCTGGATAACTTGTGAGACTTGAAAAAGTCTCGGTGTTTTCTCCACTAAAATGCACACATGCTTTAGCAAAGAGACAAATATTCCAACTGATTTAGAGCAGCATATGCTTTTTTGAGTGACAAACAATGCGCCTACCAGGGAAGGAGAGTCTGCTGATGGGATCCCCCATAACCATAAATGAGATCTTGGATGTTAGCATTTCGTTTCTAAATGACCATTTAGAGGAAACACTGGGTTCGACAAAAATAGAAGAAATCCACTCAAAGTGTATCAATCTCGCACAGGTAAGTGTTTCATCCTAATTCCGAACCATAGATATGTCATGACTTGACTTTGCAAATTATTTCCTATCAAATCAAAATTACATGCGTGATCATGGATCAATAGGGCTTCCCTTGGGAATGGGTTCTTTTGGTGGTTTCTTCTTTCGGTTTTTGTGTGTTTTTGGCTTTTGATTTTTCTGGCTTTTTCTTTTTCTGTTTTTTTTTGTTTAGTGCGGGGCGAGGAAAAAAGGGTCGCTAGCGCACGGGATTTTGGTTGGTAATTAAAGGGAGAAGACTATTTTAGGTCGTGGTTCCCTCTCCTTCTTTTTTTGTTCATTTGGTGACAATTCTGTATTGTTCAGATATTGTCCGGCCCAAAGACCTCTCAGCACATTTCTTCTGGTTTCTTTGACCAGGAGCTTTCTTCTTTTTTACTTTCTCCCATTCTTTGGTTGGGAATTTTCTTTCTTTTCTTTTTCCTTTCTCCCACTCTTTGATTGGGAATTTCCTTGCTTCCTTTTTTCCTTTGATTGGAAATTTTCCTTCTCTTTTTCTTTGATTGGAAATTTTCCTTCTCTTCTTTTTTGCTTCCGAGGGTAAGGATTGACATTCTCACCCTGGGTCAAGGTTTATGGTGAGTCAGGATTTTGGCTCAAGACTTGTAGAATGGCTAGGCATGATACATGTTAGGGTTTGGTTTGGTTCAAGGATAAAAAGGGATGCCCCACATTATTTCCATGACACAAATGCAAAAATGATGATTTGGAAATTCTATGCAAAATTGGCCATGCATGCACCTATGTGGACACTCAAGTGTCAAATTTTTATGGTCATGTGATGCTAGGGCTCAGGATTCATTTCCTCTATTTTAAATCAACCCAATGTTTCCAAAATATGTTCTTTTATCAATTTGTGCATTCATCCGAGTCCATTTCGGGCGTCCGGGGAAATTTCACAGCATTCACCCTTCAGGTGTAGACACATTTTCCAAAAATTGGTTATGATCAATGAACTTTTCAAAGAAAAGTTGGAAATCGTCTCTTTTCAAAAGCATGTCGTTTTTTAGCTAGACAACTTATTTTCTTTTTTCTTCACCTTTTTCCTTACTTGCCCCCCTTTTTTTTCTTATTTGCTCTCTTTTTCTTTTCACTTTCTTTTCTTTTCTATTTCATTTTCTTTCCTTTTCATCTTCTTTCCTTTTCTATTTTTATTTTTATCATGATTTTTTTGTTTATTTTACATATATTCTTTTGGACGATGTTCCTAAACGAAGAACTCTACACGGTTCCAGAATTTCAAACATCATCGATAGTAATGATATATAAATACTAACGCACCAACCTAAACAAAAATGTATGCGCTGTACAAATGACAATCGAAACAACAAAAACAAACATTAGTCTCTCAAGTCAAAACAATAACATAGAAAAAATGACAAAAGAAATATGAAAGAAAACATGAATCTGGGGATCTCCCAGTCACGTGTCTCCACTCCCTCCCAAGAAGTCAAGCAAATCAGCCATCTCCTCATCCTCGTGGGCTTCTTCTCCATCGCCGGGAGCTTCTGGGGGTGCCTCTCCTGCTTGGGCCTCGGGCCAATCTCCGGGCCATGCAACCTCTGCCCTGAACTGGTCTGGAGTAGGGCATGAAAAAGGAGCGAAGCCCTGGCTCTGCATGCTAAGGCTCATCTGGTACAGACAATCATGGGTCCGTACATGTGCTCGGTGGTTGGCCGCCTGCTGGCGAACCAAATGTCGTAAATACTGCTCCATGTCAAATGCCCCAGCCTGGCCAGCCTGATGAGGTGGTGGTGGCGCGCCTGCGGCCTGTGGAGCATCACCCTGAGCCTGTCTCTGGGTACAGTACTTCTCAATAAAAGCCCGGGTGATGGGCGGCCGAATCACCTTGGTAGGTGCAACGGGGACTCCGAACGACTGGCAGAGTCCTGTGATCAGTGCGGGGAATCCCAGGGCCCTGTTGGACTTATCTGGGTCCAAAGGGTGCCTAGTGGGCGCCATACCTGCAAAAATATATATGGCATCAGCGATCAACTGAGCCACATGGATGCTCATCCGTGTCAGGATGGCGTACACCAGCTGGCACTTAGGCATGGGGAGGTCGGAATTATGATCGGTGGGCAGGATGTTGCTGAGGAGCAACGTCATCCATATCTGGGTCAGGGTGGTCATATTGGTGCGCATGATTCGCACTCGCCTCCCTGCAGCAGTCCGGGCGAAATCCTGCCCCGGTATACATAGCAGCTGGGCGATGGCCTCCTCATCGAACCCATCAGACCGGTTCCTCCTCTGGCCATACTCGCATTCCTGGCCCTCTTCCAATACCATCGGATATCCCAGGAGCTGGCTGATAGCGTCGGCATCGAACGGGATCCACTGACCCCTAACCCAGGATCTCATGTCACGCACGCCTTCCTCTGTTGGCCAAGCATTGGCATAAAACTCAAGGACTATTTCTGGATCAAACTTGGCCATGGGAGTAACCAGTGGTGCCCACCGCCGGCGCCCTATTTCCTCCTGGAAATCAGTATACTCGTCCTCCCTGAGCTGGACGCGTCGCTCTCGGAGAAACGACCATCCCTTGATGGCTTCGAAACGTTGCTGGTGTACAACGCTCCTAAAGCGGTGACTGTCGTACTCCGGGGCGGAACTAGTTCCTTCGGCCGCCTTGTCTTTCCTGGACCTCTTTGAGGCAAGCTTCCTCGGTGCCATTCCTGCGAAGGCAAACATTTGGAAAGTTAGTTTTAGTGGGACATTACTCTTAAAGAAAAAATGGCATGTAACCTCCTCCCATAAATACAAACATCAATGTAAATTTAGAGCAAGCTTATGCGCATATTTCCTTACAAACGTTCTCTTGCACAAGACATTTAACCGAAAAAAATGCACCCATATACAATCAAGGCAGCTTCGTTACCTAGATTATTTACACGTACCTCCAAGGTGTATTTGTTACTTACATCACACACATCTCTTTGGCTAAATTCACATACATGCATACTCAAAGCATTTTGGGGTACCAAAAATTGCACATGTGCACATCTTGGCATTTCTAATACCTATTCATACGCAAACTTCATGATGAATCTTGACTACCCACACAATAAGGTGCTACATTTCATGCTCCTTTTTTCAAGTTTTTGCTACCTAAAGCCGCATGCAAATTCAAGCATATTTTCCTTTGCTGACTAAAATTGTATTCAAATTAAAAGGTATATATTTTTTTTTGTAATATGTTTTCTTCACATAACATGCAACACATTTATATACATTTTTTGTGAGACATTTTTGACTACCAAAAAAATTGTATATACATACATTCAAGTATTTTGCTATTCATACCCAAAGTGCAAATTGCCAAAGGTATCTTGCTACCTATTCTAAACCTACACATTCATGACGAGCCCAATTCCTAAACATCTAGGCGTAGGGAAAATATTGTAGCGTGGCCCATAGCTGATTGCTGGCCAAAAAAAGGGTAACTTTACCCAACATGCACCTCCCTTTGTGCTCTTTTTGCATAAAATTTCAGTTTCTAGGACTAGGATATATGTGGGGCAATTACTCTAGCTCTTTCAAAAATGAATGCATGTCCCAAAAATATGTGCAAACCAAATTGCCCCATGGCTTGTTTCCCTACAAAAAAATCACGCGCTAATGCCATTGAGGCATTTCACCGAACACTTGGTGGGCGCGCGTTTAGGCATCAATAGCAAGAGAACGGGGACAATGTGGCATGCCCCATTACTTCAAAATGTATTATAGGCCTAGGGCCATCTCATACAAACCCCCAATTCAACTTAATCAAGCGAGAAAACAAACCAAAATTGCCCCACATATTTGAGCACATTCCCACAATTTAGAGCACCAAAAGGAGATCAAAATACACCAATGAAAAGCTAGAAAGCTTAGGGATGGAATACTTACTTGTTGGTGATGAACAAAAGCGCGGAACGGAATCAAAAAATGCGAAAAGTGATGACCCTAAGACTGCAAACTCGTAAATCCCGTGGGTATGGCTTTTGAAAGGGGGAAAAGAAGTTTTTGAATGAAAAAAACGCCCCCCCTTTCGTCACTTTTATATTTTGGTGCAGAGGTGGCTCGCCCAGGCGAGCTAACCTGCACTTTTTTTTTTTTTTTTTTTTTTTTTTTTTTTTTGAGGGGAACATTTAAACATGCCCCTCCCTTCTCATGGATTAGCATCTTGCCTAACTTGAACTTACTTAGGTTAGAATTAGGCGTTGATTACTTATTTTATTATTGTTATCATTTTTTTTCTTTTTAAAACAAACAAATAGTAAAAGAAAGCTGCAAAATACAAAGGATACGGGGCTGCCTTGCAGCGACATTCTCTGCTCGTTTCGCACAGAGAAAGGCAACGATCGGTCGGTCGTGACCCCATCCCCGCTTGCGTTCGTCCTGCAAGTAATAAACAACCAGGTATGGCCAATCTTGACCGCGTCATTACCCTACCTCGATTGGTTTCTGTCGTTCATGTTTTGTCTCTACTCCAGAAGGTAGCCCAAGGTGATCCTGCCCCTGTTTTACCACAACAATATACATGCGTATGTGTATGCGTATGCATGAATGTTTTCAAACGCAGAAAATTTAGGGGAAGTTGGTTCAGGTTCAATTCTAATTAAGCGCTTGTGGGATCCCATAAACTGAGCAGAAGGGCTCAGGTGATCACAGATTAATGCAAGGTGTGAAACTAACATGAGGACTAAAAGCCTCGAATCCACGTTCATTTCTTTGAAAGATTGTAACGAGAGATACAACAGACAGGAAATCCCTGGGGGAAATCCAGAAAACGCATAAAGATAAAGAACATGCAGCGACATCCTTAATTGCCCCAGCTTCTAAGCATAATATTGTTTGACGACATCAGAGTTCACGGGTGAAGGTAGCTCTTCGCCATCCATGTTGGTAAGCACCAAAGCTCCTCCGGAAAAAGCCCTCTTCACGACAAAAGGCCCTTCGTAGTTCGGGGCCCATTTCCCTCGATGGTCCTTGACAGCATGGGACATTTTCTTTAGCACAAGGTCTCCCTCATGGAACTTGCGTAAGCGTACTTTCTTGTCGAATGCACTCTTCATTCTTTGCTGGTATAAGCGCCCATGACTCATGGCCGTTAAGCGCTTACCCTCAATGAGGTTGAGCTGATCGTAGCGTGTTTGAGCCCACTCTGATTCCTTTAACCCGGATTCTGCCAAGATCCTTAATGACGGGACTTCTACCTCAAATGGTAACACCGCCTCCATCCCATATACCAATGAGAATGGCGTTGCCCCAGTTGACGTTCGCACTGAAGTCCGGTAACCGTGTAACGCGAATGGGAGCATCTCGTGCCAATCCTTGTATGACACGATCATCTTTTGGATAATCTTTTTGATATTCTTATTGGCCGCTTCCACGGCTCCATTCATCTTTGGCCGGTATGGCGTGGAATTGTGATGCTGGATTTTAAACTCCTCGCACATTTCCCCCATCATCTTGTTATTCAGGTTGGTGCCGTTGTCCGTGATAATCTTCCTTGGCGAACCATATCGGCAGATGATCTCCTTCTTAATGAACCTGACCACCACATTCCTCGTGACATTGGTATATGAAGCCGCCTCGACCCACTTGGTGAAATAATCTATTGCTACGAGGATGAAGCGATGACCATTCGAGGCCTTGGGCTCAATGGCCCCGATGACATCTATTCCCCACATGGAGAAAGGCCAAGGGGCGGACATGACATTCAGAGGATGCGGTGGGGCATTGACATTATCCGCGAACGCTTGACATTTGTGGCACTTCCTCACATGGACACAACAATCACTTTCCATGGTAAGCCAGTAATAACCTGCTCTTAAGATCTTCCTGGCCATAGCATGCCCGTTGGCGTGCGTTCCAAACGAGCCCTCATGGACTTCCTCGATCATGTGATTTGCCTCCTTGGCATCCACACATCGCAGGAGTGTCATGTCGTGATTTCTTTTATACAGTGTGCCTCCGCTCATGAAGAAACTGGCTGCCAACCTCCTCAATGTCCTTTTATCGTTGTCGGCAATCTCTGGCGGGTATTCTTTGCTTTCGACATATCGCTTGATGTCGTAATACCAAGGCTTTCCGTCCCGTTCCTCTTCCACTTGGCAACAATGTGCGGGTTTGCCACGACACTGAAATTCAATGTAGGGTAGGTCCCCGTGCGGTGTTAGCTGGAACATAGATGCCAATGTAGCAAGTGCATCCGCCATTTGATTTTCCTCGCGGGGAACATGATGGAAGGAGATCTCATCGAAAGTCTCAGCCAACTCCTTGATGTAGGCTTTGTAGGGTATCAGCTTGGGATCTCTAGTTTCCCATTCTCCTCTCAGCTGATGGATTACCAACGCTGAGTCGCCGTACACCTTGAGTAATTTGACATCGGAGTCAATTGCTGCCTGGACGGCTAGGGCACATGCTTCATATTCGGCCATGTTGTTGGTGCAGTCGAATCCTAGCCTGGCTGTGAAAGGTACACATTGATTGTCTGGAGAGATCAACACTGCCCCAACGCCATGACCTAGAATGTTTGACGCTCCGTCAAACCATACAGTCCATTTGTCCCGATCTTCGTCCAACTTTTCCTCGAACAAGGCCATGATGTCCTCATCCGGGAATTCCGGATGCATGGGCTGGTAGTCGTTAAGAGGCTGTTGAGCCAAATAATCTGCCAAAGCGCTTCCTTTTATCGCCTTTTGGGTGACGTAGACTATATCAAACTCAGATAGCAAGACTTGCCACCGGGCGATTCGTCCTGTGAGAGCTGGCTTTTCAAAGATGTACTTAACCGGGTCCATTTTGGATATCAACCAGGTAGTATGACTCAGCATGTACTGCCTTAGGCGATGGGATGCCCATACTAAAGCACAACACGTTCTTTCGAGCAAGGAGTAATTCATCTCACAGGTCGTAAACTTCTTGCTTAGGTAGTAAACAGCGCGCTCTTTCTTCCCGGATTCGTCATGTTGCCCCAGCATACACCCCATTGACTCGTCCAAGATTGTCATGTACAAAATGAGAGGCCTTCCAGGTACTGGTGGCATAAGCACGGGAGGATTCATTAGGCACTTTTTGATCCTTCCAAAAGCCTCTTGGCAATCCTCATTCCACCGATCAGTTTGGTTTTTGCGCAAGAGTTTAAACAACGGCTCACAAATGGCGGTGAGCTGCGATATGAATCTGGCAATATAATTCAAGCGCCCCAGGAAACCTCGGACTTGCCTCTCTGTACGGGGTTCTGGCATCTCAAGGATAGCCTTCACTTTTTCGGGTCTACCTCTATCCCTTTCTGGCTTACAACGAAACCAAGCAATTTCCCTGATTTGACCCCAAAGGTACACTTAGCGGGGTTCAACCTTAATTGATATTTCTTAAGCCTTTCGAACAACTTCCGCAGGTTGACAAGGTGTTCTTCCTCAGATTTAGATTTAGCAATTATGTCGTCCACGTAGACCTCGATCTCTTGATGCATCATATCATGGAACAAAGCTACCATGGCCCGTTGATAAGTTGCCCCGGCATTCTTGAGTCCAAAGGACATCACCTTGTAACAGAACGTTCCCCACAGGGTGACGAAAGTAGTCTTTTCCATATCCTCGGGCGCCATCTTTATCTGATTGTAACCAGAGAAACCATCCATGAAGGAAAATAAAGCGAAATTGGCCGTGTTATCTACGAGGATATCGATGTGTGGTAACGGAAAATTGTCCTTGGGACTGGCCCGATTCAGGTCCCGGTAATCTACACACATTCGTACTTTCCCTCCTTTTTTAGGAACTGGTACGATGTTGGCAACCCATTCTGGATACCGAGCGACGGCCAGAAATCCAGCGTCAAATTGCTTCTTCACTTCTTCTTTTATCTTCAAGGATGTTTCGGGCTTCATTCTCCTCAATTTCTGTTTTACTGGGGAACACCCGGGATTTAGAGGTAATCGGTGCTGCACAATGTCAGAACTCAAACCGGGCATATCTTGGTATGACCAAGCAAAGATGTCTTGGTAGTCTTTTAGCAGGATTATTAACTCTTCACGGATAGGTGCGGTAATGCCTGTACCTATCTTTACTTCCCTCTTTCCACTGCCCATTCCTAAGTCTACTAGCTCTGTTTCTTCTTGATGAGGCCCCATTTCTTGGTCCTCATGAGCGACCATTCTTTCTAGTTCCGAAGGAAGTCCCACATCCTCATCTCCTTCATCTTCCGTTTGATTCATTTCTTGCTCGAAGTTGATAGACGGGTCCCAGGTATTAGTACCTTCGGGGGACTCGTCATCGAATCTGCCGTTTTAGAAAAAGAAGTAAACATGCAAATGAATGAGAATGGGTAGAGACCAGGAACAGATGAAGAAAGATCCTCGTATTATAAATTCAAAAACAAAAGACACAAAGCCTTAACAAAATGAAAAACTCTAAAGCCTAGGCCCAACTATAGAGCTTTTAAAACCGTAAAGGTTTACATTATGCTTGTTGCGTAAATGCCGGGGCGTTCCTCCACTCGCCAATTTCCCAGCTGGAAATCAGGAGGGCATGGTCGGACCAAATCCAAAGTACTTGGAACATCATCTTCACATATCGCGAACACTTGACCTTCATCTCCCAGACCCGCACTTATAAAGCTTCTACTTATATGGCAGGGCGGGCTTCCTTCACTTTCTTGTTTCCAACGCGAGCTCTGACCACTGTTCTTCCTTTCCGCGATGCTTCTTTTCATGTCCGCCTGAGTGGGTTTATAGCCTAAACCATACTTCCCACGATTTCCTTGGGTTTTTATCAGGCTAGTTATGCCGCCATTGTCTTTGCCTAAACCCATCCCGGGTTCATAACCGTTCCCCAACATAACTCGGGCCATCATTACCGCCGCATCGGACAGACAAGGTTGCCCAAAGAGGGAGTCCACGGAGGAAATGCTGACCACCTCAAAAGACTGGAAAGCGGTTTCTAACGATTCTTCTGCGGCTTCCACGTAAGGCATGGAGGATGGGCAGCTTACCAAGATATCTTCCTCGCCTGACACGATGACCAAGTGCCCCTCCACTACGAATTTCAGCTTTTGGTGGAGTGTAGAAGGCACAACTCCCACTGAGTGGATCCAAGGGCGCCCCAACAGGCAGCTGTAGGGGGGGTTAATATCCATTATTTGGAAGGTGACTTGACAGGTGTGAGGGCCTATTTGTACTGGGAGATCGATCTCTCCCCTAACCTCTCGGCGAGTGCCGTCGAAGGCCCGAACCACCATTGAACTTGGTTTTAAATGGGAAGCATTGAATGGTAACTTGTCCAAAGTGCTCTTAGGCATCACGTTTAAACTGGAACCATTATCGATGAGTACCTTGGCCACGATATGGTCCATACACTTGACTGATACGTGTAAAGCCTTATTATGCCCTCTCCCCTCAGCGGGGATTTCTTCTTCGGCGAAGGCAAGATAGTTGTTGGCAGTGATATTGTTGACCAGCCCTCCGAAACCTTCTACCGAAATATCTTGGGCCACGTGAGCCTCGTTCAGCACTTTTACTAGCAGAGCCCGATGAGGCTCGGAGCTCATAAGTAACTCTAGCAGCGAGACCCTAGCCGGGGTTTTGTTGAGCTGTTCGATAACCTTGAATTCGCTCTGCTGAATTATCCGAAGGAACTCGCTGGCTTCCTCTAGCGACACCTCCTTTCTACCATCCTTTTTCTCCGGGGGTCCCTTTGCTGGAATATCTTTATTCGAAGCGTGGGGTGCTTCGCCATCTTGTTCCTCCACCACTTTTCCTTTTCCTTTGACGTCGGCGGGTTGGACCGGTAGGTCCGGAGGTGCGAACACACGACCACTACGGGTCACACCACTCAGTCCCGTGATATTTGTTACTTTAGCCGACAGCGAGCTGACGTCAGTGACTTCTTCTTCCTTCTTCTCCGGAGGTGTATATCTCCACGGGACCGCGTGACTATCTTGGTACGGGAAAGGAACAGGTTTGGCCATTAAGGAGTGCCCGGGCTTTTGCGAGGCTGCACTTTTAGTGAAGTATATCACCAAGGGTTTGGGCTTCGCAACACCACTCCCCTCCGTAGATTGCATGCATATATGCTGCTCTTCTTTTCCTTCAATGCCGACTTCTAGTCGACCTTGGTCTATCATTCGTTGTAACAATTCCTCTACTTCCAAACACGTCTCCATGTCATGCATCTCGCCGGGATGTAGCAGACAGGAATCCTCCTTACACCCACTATGGGGAATTACACCTCCCTTTTGTAGGGCCTCAAAGATAAACCTCCTAGGGGTTGCCACATCTCTCAACGGTTTAGACCTGTGGGGCCTATCGGATTCAACTGCATTAACTGCTCCCCCTCCATGATTGGCGAGCGGGTTGGTCCTCACATTGGGCCGATCCTCTTGGAAAGTCAGCCATCCGGCATCCATTAGATGTTGGACCTTGTATTTAAGGGCCAAGCATTTTTCGATGGAATGCCCCGGGGCACCCCCATGGTACTTGCAAGTTGCATTAGGGTCATACCACTTCGGGAAAGGGGGTTCGAGGACCCTTCCGGGAGTTACCACGGCCAAATGATTGGCGATGAGGGATGGTAGAAGATCTTCGTACGTCATTGGGAGCGGGGTGAATTCCGGCAACGGCCTCGGAGGGAAGTTCCTTGTCGTGTTGGAATTACCGGCCGGTCGAGTCGCGTTCGGAGTTGGAACTTGGGGAGCTTCCCTCGGGGTGGGTGCCTTAGGCTGCACGGGTGTTGAGCTAGAGGCGTTCCCAGCATGAGCCGAGAAGCTTGGGTGATGTTGCGCGTACTGATGGGTACCATGAGGTGTTTGCTGGGGTTTGACCCATGCGGGTGTTGAAGAGACGGCATGGGCATCTCCTTCCTTCCTTTTTGCCCCTGTTGCCCCGATTCTTTTGGCGTTCACGTTTGTGGAGGAAACGTAATCAAACTTTCCTCTCTTCAATCCCACCTCGATTCTTTCCCCGGCAAACACCAGATCCGCAAAGCTGGACGGCATGTAACCCACTAGCTTCTCATAGTAGAACACTGGCAGAGTGTCTACCATCATGGTGATCATCTCTCTCTCAACCATGGGAGGAGCTACTTGTGCCGCCAAATCCCTCCATCGCTGCGCATATTCTTTAAAGGTTTCACCCTCTTTCTTAAACATATTCTGCAGTTGAGTACGGTCAGGAGCCATATCAGAATTGTACTGGTACTGCCTTAGGAAGGCGGTGATCAGATCCTTCCATGTACGGATACGGGAAGCTTCCAAATTAGTGTACCACACTACCGCAGCTCCGGCCAAGCTATCCTGAAAGAAGTGTATCAACAACTTTTCATCTTTAGAATGAGCGCCCATCTTACGGCAGTACATTTTGAGATGGTTTTTGGGACAAGTCGTCCCTTTATACTTGTCGAAGTCCGGCACTTTGAACTTCGGGGGAATAACAACATCGGGTACTAAGCAAAGATCCGTCATGTCTGCAAACAGATAGTCCCCAAATCCTTCCACAGCCCTTAATCTTTCCTCGAGGAGATCGAGCTTCCTCCTTTCTTCAGTTGCCGGGGGCGGCCCTTCCATAGACAAAACTATTGGCGAGGCTGCGATGTTGGGTTGGGGCAACGTGCCTGGTGCCGGCCCTTCGGGGATCGGGGGATAAAACTCGACATCCCTCCGAGCATAATCTTGAGGGTCTTTATGGACTTCGTCGGGCTGCTGAGGAGGCTCTTTTTCATGGACGGGAGAAGCAATGTGGCCCGCATCTTCTTGCAAGATGGGTGGTGAATAGTTGGGCGGCAATCCATAAGGGTAAGCCGCTCGGTTGTATCCCAGGTGAGGGCTGCCATCGTGCCCCAGTGTGTCCCTTCCCCGTCCTACTATGTTTGAGGGAGGATGGTGCGTAGTTGCCAAGAGAGTCGGGTCTGCTTCGGCAGCCGAACTGACAGCGGCGGCAGTGGCCGCGTTCTTCTCCATGAGCTGTTTCATACCTAACATGGCCTCCATCATGGAGGCCATTTGTTCTTTCAGAGCCGACATGTCGGCTTTCATCTGTTCCTGCGTCTCCTCTTGATCACCCATCGTTCTAGATTTGGATCTGGTGCGATAGGGATCCCTTGCGGCGCGTTTAGTTATGGTGTTTTTCCCTAAAAACCAAACGTGAGGAGTGGGTAAAGAAAGAAAATGCATGCTAGAAATGAGATGTAGGAGTGATTTGATTTGCACAAGTTTTTTTTGAGTAGGAACATGGGACCAACTCATTTTATTTCAAAAAGGAAGTCATATCTAGTCAAGGTCTAAGAGACCATACAAGTTTCCTAACGATTTCTAATTATGTGGGCCATTAAGTCTATCATATGCTGACAATAGCCGAGAAGCCCATGAATCTCTTCGGGGGTGGAGTAGGTGTCTGCCATCGCCTTGGCCTTGGCTAACAATCGGGGAAGTTCTTGACTCCCGTTCAAGGTAAGAGCAAACCGATCCATCCACATGGTTGCCTCTTGGTGTAAAGAGTCGATCACCCTTCCTCTAGCCTCTTTTTCCGCATATACTTGAGCATACTCATCCGCGATTCTATGCTCGTGGGCCGTGGCTAGACCTAACTCTTCTTCGTACTTGGCGATGATAGCTAACATGTTGGTCTCTGTCTCGCATAAACGCTGAGACAAGCTTCTTTTGGACCTTGAACAAGCCATCAACTCCTCTTTCAGAACCATGCTATGTGCTCGCGACTGGTCCCTTTCTTCCCTTCGCAACTTGAGTTCACTATTGCTACCCCATAGAGCTCCGCAAAATTTGTTCCGACCATACTCTTCCTTGCGAGCCCTCTTGGTCTCTCGTTCAAGGGCTCTTGCGGTAATTGCATTCTCTTCCCGTAACCCGGCACACTCCTTCCGAACGTGTGTAGCAGCCAACTTGAACTTCTCCTTGGCGAGTTTTGCCTTTCCTAACTCGCTCTTGAGAGCTTGGACTTCCTCGTCCTCTTCCGGTGCTTCACAATTCTCTTCGCTGACGACTTTTAACTTGGCGAGCCAATCTAAACCTCGTATGCGAACTTTCAGCCATTCGTGGTACCCACCAATGATGCCATTACGAATGCCTCTAAGCTCTTGATCTTTCCTTAACGGGGTTTCCCATGCCTTATGGATTCTTTGTATAGTCTTGGAATTTTGTGCGCCGAGATCCCTCACAAGGAAAGGAGACATGCTTTCTTCCGTCGGTGCTCCCCTCATGGGGTACCCTAGTTGTCTTATAGCGAGCGTGGGATTGTAATTAATACAACCCCTCGTTCCTACCAGCGGAATGTTTGGGTATCTTCCACATGAGAAAAGGACTCCTTCTTTTCCTTCCTTCCATAGGGGGAACCAACTGATTGCTCTACCTCCTATCCCGGCCAAGAGCTGGTCCCAATCCATTCTCCTCTTTTCAGTACACGAGCGATGACTCAGGAGCGGACATGGATGTCTTGTGTCTTGTTGGAACAAGTGTGAAACCAACCAAACACAGAGGGCGGGTAAGCAACAGATGATCCGTGCGCTACTCTTCTCGCACCTTCGGTCAAATGTGTCAAATAGATCTGCCAAGACAGCTACCACCGGACTTTCCTTACTATGGTGGTAGGCAAGGAAAGCGTCGATTGCTGCTAGGTCTATCAAACCATCCACGTTTGGAAAGAGGACGACCCCAAAAATTAGCCAAAGCTAACACATCCATAAACGGGACCCAGTCTCCTTGATTGGCCATACCCCTCGCCTTGTCTTCTAGGTACTTCTGTGGTAGGCCTGCTATGCCGTTCCGAGTCTGTTTTATGCGGTCCAAACCTCTGGCTGAATCCTTGACCACAGTTGCAATTCTGCTCAAAGAGGGGAGACACCCGGAGGAAAGATATGGTTTCCTTCCCCCGAGAGGACATCCTAGAATTTCCTCAAATTCTTCAATGGTTGGTACTAATTGGAAGTCCCCGAATGTGAAGCATCTCAAAGGCTGGTCGTAGTATTGGGTAAGTGATGCAATGGCTTCTATGGACACCTCTGCTATGGTCAACTCTAAGATCTTTCCGTAAGTCTTGCGGAAGGCTTGCATTTGGAGGGGTTCCATCAACCGCCCTAATTCCTTGATGCTGGTGGTATCTGGGCTTTTGACCTTGACTTGGTAGAACCTCTTGCCGGTTTGATTTGTTCCCATGCTTACTAAAGTGAGATGAAAGCTGGTGCAAATCAAAACTCCGATATCTCATGGGTGGAATGGATGAATGCATGATGGAATGCATATGACACAGATGCAATCTAGGAATGCGGGGGTCCGGGGAATTTGTCCCCTTCTTAGATACGACGTCTAGGGGTAGCAAAATGCCCCAACGCACGTTTTTTAAGAAGGCGAAACGGACCCTCCGTTGGTTTGTTTACAGTAGGGATCAAGACAGAACCCATATGCAATGCCTATGCAAAAGACACAATGCGGGAATGTACACAATATGACAATATTTACTGAACATAAGCAAAAGGGTATATGATACTCATGCATGGCAGTGTGAAAAATGGCACGCAGCGTGTTTGCTTCGTGCCCCTATTTAAGGGACCTATAAGGGAGAGAACTAACTAGGCTTCTAGCAATAATCCCCAAGGTAGTTATATCTCTCTTGATGGTTTCTAGAGGTATCATCCCCTTTGAAGAACATATTGTAGCAGTAGGGACTACTAGCAACAATAGGTTTTCAAAGAGAAAAGCTCTAGATGAGGGTTCACTGTAATCAAGCAAGTCGGAGACCTAGCATGATCACAGATTCACCTCCACTCCTTATGCTCCCATGAACCCGGGTATAGGGCCCTTTTCACTCACAGTGTGTGCAAATTGTGTTGGTGTTTGTGTGTATCAAATGAATAAATATTTACTTCATGCATACATTTAAAACGCACTAAAAGCAACAAAGAGTTTATATACACAAGAACATAATGAAAGGAAGCCAACAAAGGGTAAGTCACGGTAAAACATTGCACAAATTAAATGGCCTAACTCTCTAAAAAACATCCCAGTGGAGTCGCCAACTGTCGCAACCTACCCTTCGGCGGGAGGGCGACGCGTGACTCGCGGGATGCGTGTTCCACGAAAGGAATACGCGCGGAGTCGCCACCAACGTTTATTTGAGGAAAACGTCGGAAAAACCGGAAAAGACGCGATCTACGAACTTTTAAGTGAAAGGTTCGGGAGTTGTATTTACGCACGGGGAAGGTATTAGCACCCCACACGTCCGTCCCAAGGGACGGCAGCCTTTAATCGAATG